>NC_086197.1:65846307-66147140 GCF_035770615.1 Melospiza melodia melodia
CAAATATAGTACTGAATATGGCAACATGACTCCTCACCACTTTGTCCTGTTACTCTCCCTGTATATTTGTCCTGAGATGCTATTTGCTTTAGAAAGAACAACATTTGAAAATGTTTATTTCCAAGCATTTGTTTAGAATTTTGCACAGCAACCCAAAAAGGGGGTTTTGCACTGAAATTGTCTTCTGCAATCCTGTAATAATTTCTTCTGACATCATGACTTTTAGAGACCCTGTCACACACGGACAACAATGAATCACTGTCTGTCTGGGGGCAAATCAGCTGTCACAGTTGTGACTACTTCTGCAAGAAGAGATCCTACCCCAAGGAGTTAGCAGGCAGCCACATGGAAAACCTCTGAGCAGCAGAGTGAGTCTACTGGCTTATTCATTCCTTTCATGCCAGCGTGTGCTCCTGACTTCTGATCTTACCTTATCTTTGCTCTGATTTAACCTATGGATCCATTATGAAGGACTCCTGATCGTGACACAATCAGTATTGGGGATTTTTTCTCTGGCTCCCCTTTCTGCTCCTGATGGTGAATTGGGCAGAGTGGTGTTTGCTTTCCTAACCAAGAGGCCTTCCTACCTGCCTGCAAGAACCCCAAAACAAGTAGACCATAGGAATGTAGAGCTTCTTTTCTAAATTCTCTTTCCTGTTTAAAAAAGAGCATAGCCTGTATTTGATTTGAGGTTTCCAAAATGTTCCTTTCAACATTTATCTAAACAATCTTTGCTTTTATCACATCTGTATTTTATCTTCTCCTTTATATTTCCAGCAGCCCTGTCCTTCTGCTGCATACTGTTATAGACACACAGGAGTAATACAGGTGGCCAGAGACGAAGTTCCAAAATTTAAACAAAATCAGTTTCATCAATTTTGAGTAGTTGAGATACCATGACTGCAGGAGGCATGAGGCTTACACTGCTGATTCTGCTGCCAGTGATGACATGGAGCCAGAAAAGAAAGAGGGTCAACCCAGAGAACATGAAATCACACCCACCTCTTCGTCACCAACAGGCAAATCTTCGTGCTTTTTTGGTGAGGCATATTCTAAATATTGCCCAAGAGTTTGCAAAAGGAAAAAAAAGAAGGAAATTGAAATCCTGAACTGCTTGCAGTGATGTCATTTAGCAAGCCATGACAGCCACCATGGCAAAGCAAAGTGAAGGATACCCTTTGTTCATAATAATAGAGAATAATGATATATCAATAAAGTTTTACTAACAAGATCTCTAGATGATGTTCCAAAAGCAAGCAAACCTTGGTGACTTTAGTGTGGGTAAGTGGAGAAATTTAAACAGTTATTTTGTAGAGTTAATTCCTTTAATTGGTAAAATCCAATGACGGAAAAAGTATTTACTTTTGGGTTACAAATACTTGAAGATAACTCAGTATTCATACTGTGAAAAAACAAAAAGGACCAACATTTTCAACCTAGCTAACAGAATAAAACCCTTGCAAATCATATTTAAATAAATGCATACGTTTCAAAACCAAAGAGTAGGACACTCAAAAAAAGATGATTTTGACAACACATATTAAAAATAGTTATATATGATTTGATTCTTCCTGGAGAGATTTTGGTTGAATTTACAGACAAAATAATCCATAACTCAATATAAAAGGGAATATGTCTATCTGGAAGGAAAGTGGAATAGCATGCTAGAAAATGACAATTTAATTTTTCAAGCTTTACATCCTGAGTTTCTGTGAAGACTCCAGTTAGTTTAATCATTAGCATGAAAAATTACCTAACACTTCCACTGATGACTAATTTTGCCACCCCAGTGGTAGCTGATCAAATCTCTTGCTGCACATATGCTGAGCACATAGTTCCCAGAATGTCTGGCAAAACATTCAGTATTTTTTCCTTCACTTGGATTCATAAAGCATGTTATGTCACTCTCTTGCTTGGGCTCCTTCCACCTTTTCATCTTTCCATTCTGATAAAAATGTCTGTGAAAGGCAACTGAGAAAGAGGCTTGTAACCTGTTAAGTGTATTACAGGACTCAGAATACAACATCAGAGAAGCCCCACTGAGGCATATGGTGCTATCAAACATACCCTTGAGTACACCAAGCATCCTCCAGAAGTGGGATGCCAAGCTCTCATGGCTCTTTTGTAGCACCCAGCAGCCCTACAGAGAGATCTCACACAATATATGAAATATCAAAAAAATACAGGTGCCTCTGCCTTTGTGGATAAATCAATCAACTTCCACACTTGTCCCTATGAAACTGGGAGAAGATGATAGAAAACCTCACAATAATCCAAGTTCAAGTTAGCAAATGAAAGGTCTGACAGAACAAGAGAGCGCGAGCTCCATCCTAAGTTTGACTTCTTATCTTAATCATTACAACTACCACCTGGACATCCTTCCTTTAAAAACTTCCCCTTTCCCATTTGTCCTCCATCACTTCTTGTTGGACTGGAAACGTGCAAGCATTCACCCCTTTCCCCACTTATTGAGCCTCACAGCTTCCTGCACTGCACCACTGTGCTTATGTTAGCACAGTCTAACAGCGAGTGCACTAAAAGATACTAGTTGCATTAACATTATATGCATATTATGTATCTTGGCTACATTTCCCTTTTTCTTGGTATAGCTGTTGAGAGACAAGCAATATATTTCTAAAATATCACTATTCCTTCCCATTCTTTTCCATTCATTATCCTTTTAAAATACAGTATTAAGTAGTCCTTGAATTCTTTGCATTATGACTAACCTTTCCTCAAAGTTTAAGAAACAGGAAAAGTCAAACAGCAAACTCAATTCCTTAAACATCCTCTAACTGGGGATGAGACCAAGAGACAAGAATTTATTTTTTTCAGACATTCAATACAACAGCTTGCAAAAAACCACAACAAAAGGCATGTAGTACTTTAAATTACTTAAATAACAACCCACTGATGCCTACTTCTGTATGTTCTTTGTGCAACAAAAGAGTTCTCTACAGGAGCACACACAATCAGTATCTGTATTTTCCTGAGGTCCAACATACACAGCTTGGAAAAAACTCCAAAGGCTGCACATTCAGCATTTCCAATAAAGCCGAGCTGCAGGCATAACATGACCTGAAGTGACAAAGTCTCTGTGGACTGGGCAGTACAGCGTGGAAAACTGTAATGGGCATTGCCTATACCTTTTCTACTTAATTACAGGCAGCAAAGTAGCAGCAGAGTCACCTGGCATTTCTGTTGAAGAAGGCTGTATTACTATATTATAAATCTAACTACAGAAAATCCAATCTCTTCTTTCCTTAAATTATCGCTAAGACAGAGGGAGTAAAATCACAGAACAAGTTTCTACAACACAGAAGTAACCATTAACAACTTGAGTTGTCATCTAGCAAATGAAGTAAAGGACTAACTTAACAGCTCTTGAGTTTTCAGGACTAGCTATGACAATATTCCCCCTTGTGGCCTTAGGCAAGTTACTTAACCTCTCCAGATGAGAGTCCCCATCTGTAAAAAGGAGGATAATGATATTTACTTACCTCTCTCAGAGGAAATGTGGGAACTAATTACAATAATTTGTGTAAAGGGTTTTGAACCTGAAGAGCACTAGGTAAAGTGCTAAGGAAATAGTGTTTATATAAAGACTGAGGGGAAGAGAAGATTCAACTTACACAGTAACACATCCTTTTAAGAAAGAAACATAACTTAGTTTTTATGCCAAATCAAACTATGCATCTGAGATAATTTTCCTGCTACAAAGTAAGTTTAGTTATGAAGCACTGTAACTGAGTATTGAGGCTTTTTCACAGCACTGACCATGCATATTCCCCTTCTATCTAAACTCAGTGAAGGGGATCATCCAAGGTAGTTACCAAAATTGCCCTACAATATCCCAAAATATGCCAAGCACATAGACTGTGATCAAATTTGTTAGGCATACTGACATTTGTTTACCCCAAGCACTCTGATGCTTGTTTTGGTCAAGATATGGAAGTTGTTTACCTACTTGTTCTGGCTTTGGTGAATGTCACTGTCTTTGTAAGGGCCTCACTGTGTTATTTTACAATCATATTTTAATGTGACAACAAAACTAAGAAGAGTGGTTATTTTAACTAGAGGTAAGTAAAATTATTCTCTGTATATACTTTTCAGCAAGTCTACCAACATATCAAAAAAGACTTTTTTTCTCCTTGCCCCAGGTCAGGGAAGGCAAACTTACTATAAAGGGGGAGAAAGGTGAGAGCAACGTGACTCCAACTAGATATGTAAACTAGAGGAGACAAAGTTTAGGGCTTGGTTTGATTGCTGGGTTTTTTTCAGGTAGTTTTAGCTTTTGCTGGAAAAAAAAATAAATGCAAAAAAGCAAGAAATCTGCTCAAACACATGCAGGACATTATTTTGGTGCTGACCATACAACATGGAAGACTAGACAATAATAAAGTAGCACAAACAGGTGGGCTGATTGAGAGACACCTTTATATGCCTAGCTTATTTAAAACCTCGGCAAAGCAATGTATTGTTTACACCTCTGACCAACCAGCCTAGGCCATACTGACTGCCTCTTGGCACACATTTGAACACAATCCAGAGTATGGAGTTCAATTACTTTTATTTACAATACAATTGTGTTTTCTTCTTTGCTTATGATTAGAAATTACTAATCAGAAAGATCAGAACTGTTGATTAATGTTCTTCATAATTACAACCAATTCTGTAGATGGCATAATTGATTTAAAACCTATTTCTTGATTGGTATAAATTCATGAATAAAAACTTTTCGTCTAATAAGGGAAAAACCCAAACGTGACTGTATATGCAAGCACCTGAACAGGCACCTCAGCATCACTATACCTGCTCTGGCATCCTGTTACAAACCATAGCAGGTTACAAACCCTACTGAAACACAGTAACCAGAATTATCTCTAGTTCAATGTCTCATTGGATAATTCAAATATGATTTTCAGAGGGCATACTTCATCTTTGGAACAGTTATTTTGGGTTATTGATGTTGAAATTGGAACAACCGGAACTAATCTAGAATTCTGCATTGCTTCATCTTTTGTACTGTAAGTTTTAATTCCTCTGCTACTTTATTATGCTTTCCAAATGAAAATTAGCCTTGGGCAGAAAGATTAGAAAAGATGTTTAGATTTTATAACACATTTTGGGTAGCATTGTGGGGTGTGCATATCAAGTGTTTTGTTGCAGAATTGTCTTCCCTGCCATAAAGAAGCTCTCTGGTGCATTTGTTACTTCAAGTTGATTGCTTACCATCCACAGATATTAATATCCTGCTGATCTCTGTGTTTTTGAAGTGTTTTCTTTGGGTTGGTTTTTCTTGAGGGTTTTTTTTTTTGTGTGTTTTTTTTTTCCTTGTTTACTTATTTTGTTTGTTTAGTTTTTGGTTTTGTGGGGCTTTATTACATTTAAACAAGTTGATTGCAATTTTCAAACACTTACCTAGAAGTAAAAGCCAGATGAACCAATATTGTCAGAAGATTATTTTCATCAGTAACTTTCTTAAAAATGCAAGATTTCAAATAGAAAGTTAAAATCAAAAAATAAGATGGATCCTAAAACATGTCAGCCATCCTAAGTAAAGTGAAAACTCTGTGAAGATCCTGACAAATACAGTAACAAATAACGTATTACTTTTCATAAAAAAGTCAAGTATATACTTGTGATAATTTTACACATAGCATAAAGTAGTTCCTATTCTGACATACTTCATTACTTCAGCAAAACATGGCAGTAGCAGCATAAAAGTTTTGCACCAAAACTAATTCTTGTGCTTAAATGTTGATATAACACTTAAACTGTAACTTACAAAATTATTTTAACTGACACTGTAAGACAACTTAAGCTTAAGAATAAAAGCTAATTTATGCTGCTACAAAAACATTCCTCTACCTCAAATAAATCAGTTTTGGTTTTAAAAAAGTAATTGCAAAGGTTTTTATTTATAACTTGCTTTTTCAAAATCAAAGTTTGAGTGATCATGACCTTCTTGATCAAGAATTTTCATTAAACACATCATAAAGTTTCACCAGTTGAAACTTTACCAACCCTCCTTACCATTCACATTACAATTTCAGAGATCATCTGAGAGGAGACTGTCATGACATATCTCACTCTTCCTTTCACAGGAAGAATATTCAAGGGGCTCCAAGCATAGCCCAGAATTGCTCTGACTCATGACTTCAAGGAGTTAAACTCTAGCTTTGTCTGAGGATTTATTAACCAACAGACCATAACCATTCTTCAAGGCTGTACTGAAAACCTGAGACAATGAAACTGCAGTCTTACAAGCATACACAGTATTGATAACATCTCTGCAAACCACGTTCTATTTCAAATAGCAGCCATCCCATTCCAAGGGTTTTCACCCTGAGTGAGGGGGTAGCACTGTTGGAGACATCAGCAGCCACACTGAGCCTGGTAACTGCTGTCTCAAGAAGGGTCATGCTACCACTTTCCTTCAGCTACAGCACTGGTTGCACAGTTTTTGGTACATACTGTGGGGCTGCTCAGGCATTCCCTCTTTGTATGGAAATGACTATGAAATTCTGTATGATCTTCATTCAGAGAAGCTGGTTTTTGAGGAAAGCTGCTTCTCTTTTAGCCTTGAATAGCACAGACCCCACTTCAATCTGATCCAAAGGTGAGCAATTTTGCATTTATAAAAAGTCCCAAAAGTTTCCAGTGGAGGTACAGACCTCAGCAGCTACAGTGCTGATTCTTTGTAATTCAAATCAAATACACACACACGCTTAAACAATACTTAGCACCAGATGTTACAGTCACCATGAGTAAATGCCACCAGCAGGCCAAATGAGCAGAACCACTGGTCTATTAAAATTTTAACCATTACTCTTTGAACTAAAATCCACTCTCTGAGCCCAACTATGAGTATGCATAAATTAGCTTTCAGTCAAGTTTAACATGTAGTAAGAGCTGATAACTGATACCAGGTATAACACCACCCATTTCTTCAGTGGAACCTTGCAACCAAACCTCCTAGGACTTCAAAGGCAGCAAAGACATCACTGTTTTTGCTTGATCTCCATCTTCTCTATGACAGAAGGCAAAAGTAGGGATGGTGATTAGACATTTCTAATTAGTATTTCTTCCTACAATCTGTTTTGGCCAAGTGTCAGTAGAACAAAATGTTTAAACAAGCAGCATTATTAATATCTTTATTAATGATGCTTTAACAAGCCCATTTTACCAATGAACAAGATAGAAATGACATAATGAAAAATAAAAAAAAAAAGGAATTAGAGGATATAAAAGAATAAGGCTGTTTGAAAATTCCATGCATATTCCAAATGTTAAAGTGTATTCTCTCATTCTGGTACTGCTGCAAACATGAATAAAAGGAAAAACAGGCTATGGACACGGAAGGAGGTTTTAACTTTAATAATTTCTGCATACTAAAGTATTCTTAAAAATGTATCATCAATTTTAAAACATTAGTGAAATAAATTGTTTTTTAACAACCACTAAGTACAAGGTGTAAGTTCCTGGAATAGCATCCATGCAGTACTTGGACACTAAGTCTTCTCCTGCCTGTGCATGTTTCCCTCTCAAGGCAAACATGAATTGGACTCCAGTGGAGACACTCACTGCCAGGTCACTTGGTATGATGACGAGGTGTCTGTCCAGCCCACAAGTCACCACCATTTCATCACTGGGTAAAAAACTGCGCTCTTGCACAGGCACAACCAAGTTCAGCTTGATTTGCAGTACCTGTTCCCTTCCATGTCTAAAGGGGGAAAGCTTCAATAATGTCAACACTTTCTGTTTACCAAAATATGGAATAAAGAAGGATCCTAGTCATAAATCGATCACCGCCACCAGTTCTCACCAGTTTTCTGAGGTTCACTGTCCAAACAGTGCAAGACAAACACTCAGTGCTTTCTATTAAGAATCACGCTCAACACAGGCATTCAAACGTTCTACGAGATAAAAGGCACTGTAAGAGCAGCAAAATACCACAAGCTATACAGACTAAGCAAAGCCACAACCACTTTTCAATTCTCTCCCATGCCTTGGCTTACATGACATCACAGTAGCTTTTCATCTTTGCAAAGAAAATTACCCTCTTTTTACCCCTCCAGGTTTTTACATTTCCTCCACGATGGGGAAGAAACATTCAGCATCAAAATGCTTACCATTGGGGGCTGAACACACAGAAGAAAAACAAACCCCATAAAATAACACCACTCCACACATGCTCAAGGCACATTCCTGTTCTCCCCTCTTTCTAACTCTAAACATCAAGCAGCACCTACATCTTTAATAGAACAGGAAAACAAGCTATGTAAAAAATAAGCAGGACTGTGGAATACCTCAAATGGCTCTTCCTCAAAAGGTGCTCCTATTCCTATTTTCACGTTATATGATTTACAAACATGATTTAGATTTTATTTAACATAATTCTTTCACTGCCAGGCATCCAGTAGGTCTGTCACAGCTTTTAATAGGCAACATTATCAAAGTTTATTTTAGAGAACACAAGGTGTTTGCCTGAATGAAAATAGCAGTTTAGTTTAATAAATGACTGGGAGACATTTTTTTTAAGTCAGAGGACCTTCTTTGGATCTGTGAGGTTTCAAAAGTTTCAAGAACACCTAAAAATAATAATCATAATAATAAATAAATCACTGCAGAAAAACTTTAACAGTCTTTATTCAGTAATTCAAGATTTTTTTTAGAAAACTGTGGAATAGTGAAGCACCTCACTGTAAATTTTAGTATGAATGATAGCGATGGGAGAAGTTCAACAATTAAACTTGGTTTCAGATGAATAGCTGCTGAAGATGGGAGCCCCATCTCCAGTTTCAGCAGGCAGGAGTTACTTAACACTAGCAAAGCTGTCTGTAGTGCTAGTAAAGATGAAACAAGCATATATTCTAAGATTAGCCATCTGTTAAACCATGGATAATAGCACTTACTTGCTCTGATCAGTATTTGCAAGGTTTATGACACTGTATTTGTTAAATCCTTTCAACACTCAGATAAGTCTAAGTGGAAATTTTTTTTAAGCAAGAAGTCTGTTTGCAACCCTGCAAGGAATTCAGTAGATGACTTTCAAAATGCCAGTTTAAGAAGAATTAAATAAGCAGCAATAGATCTTGATTGTCTCGCTCAAACACAAAACCACATTTACCAGTGGATCTGACCCTCACAGTAGTTGACATCTCATGACATGGATGGAGAGAAGAGGTCACACATTGAAGCTGGGGTGTGAAGACTACAGTGTTTATCATGTTCTCAGATGTCATATAAAAATACAAATAAAACTCTAAGTGCAACGCATCATTATAAAGAATGCTCAATTATTTTGAGATATCCGCGATGACATCTATAAATTACAGTTTTCCCAAGTATAAAAAGCAGGTATGTTGATCCAGTTCAGTAGTTTCAAATATGACTTCTAGTGTCATCACTAGAAACAAAATTTTTGTACTTCCCCTGTCCAAAGGGAAAAAAAAAAGGCAATCTTACTGTGTAATTTAGAAATACTCATTCCCCTGTAACCTTACTCAGGTCCCTTTCTATGCCTTCTGCTGCCCAGTTACCTTCTCAAGGAAACTGAGAAGCACTACAAGTCTTTTGGGACTTGTAATGGCAAGTCCCAAAAAGATGGGGTCAACCACTAACACAATTTGGAATTGCACCTTTTCCAGCATCCTGACTAATAAATCAGAGATTCAAACACAGAGGGCCAAGTACAAAGAAGGTCCTGATCCCACTGGTAAGGGGTACATACAACATAAATGAAATGATGAAGAAGTGTTAACTGCTAAACTTTAAGGCTCTGATGCAAAAGTCCTCTAGAAACCCAACTTCCATTGATTTTAAGCCTGTCCACTAACAATCATTCATGAGCTGTATTTCAAGTCCAACTGAAACACAGACAGCTTAGCTTCTGCTAAGAAGGTCACTAAATGCTGTCAGTGCGCCTAGCAGAACAAACATTTAATATTTGCAGAACAAGGTAAAAATAAATGAATGTCCTATACAAGGCTTTTTTTCTGAGAACAAAGACTGGACACTGTAAATTTGTTGATAAAAAGCTATTTATCCATCCCATTTGTTCTGTTGTGCATTGAACCAAAGCCAAGAGTCACAGTTCTCACCTAACTACTGAAGCAAATGAGTGACCAGCAGACAGAAGTGATTTTGGCCCTTTATGCTCTGTGAGCACACTCATTATTACTCACCTGAAATCAGAAATGTTATGAAGTTACATTTGAGAGTGCACAGGCAAGATCTTCCTCTTTTCCTCCCTGCTATTGATTATGCAGTTTGGTTTACAAGGAACTCTATGAAGGCATAACACCTGGAGCATCCTTACAAATTAGCATTTTGCACCATCAAGGGCTCAGTTGCCTTGTACCCTACATTAACACCTGGACCAGTAATGCTCAGGGTACACAACAGAAGGGAATATTAGATTATCTGTACTTCTACACATGAACGTAGTGATGTAATAATTTATTATGTACTGCACTGAGGAGAATGACTAAACATACCCTGCCCCCTCCCCCCATAAAAAAAAAAGGCCCAAAAGAACAAAAAAACACCACCACCAAAAAAAACAGTCAAGATTTTTTACAGATGCAGTAATGCAGGGGAAGATATTTGGGAATGCCAAACTGGGAAAGCACGATATCACAAATGTAATGCAAAGTACTTCCTTCAAGACAAGTACCAAATCAACCCATTTGACAGGCAGGATTTAGCAAGGAAAGAATAAGCACACTCTGTTCTAGTAGAAACAGTTAAATGTAGACTGTCAACAAGAAGAAACCATCTTCTCCCTTCCCTCCCCAACCACCTAACACAGAAAATCAATCCTGACTGCTTTTAGCCCCTCAACTCATCTAGAAAGTTAGTACTTAACTAACTAAGAAAGTTAGCATCTAGATGAGGCTCCCAGCCTCTTTCCCCTCTCCATGCCTTGTCCAGGCTGTCATGCTTCTTCTTTTGCACTGGCACTCATGCCTAAATGAGTAGGTTATGAGCACCTCCCATCAGCCAGCCAAAATAATTACTATTGTTCTTCTCCTAGATCCACTTTCTGTTGGCTCAGCTCCTTGAACTGACTTACCATCTGCTCCTACAAGAGCAAGAAATGGCATAAGTGGGGGCAGAACCTCTATGTCATGGGAAAAAGGGAGGAGGGACAGTTTGACAGCAGCATAAACTGAGATATTGGAGGTTGGTACTCCCTCTGCTTTGGTGGAGGACATGTCCTTCTAGATACATTCACAGAAAAAAACACAGTATACTACTACACACAGCTCATTACCTTTTGGGAGACAAATTCTGCCACTGGACAAATAGATACTAAACCTGGTATAGCTGAGGGAAGTAAATTCAAAATGTCCATTTCGTATATTTGGTGTGATGTCTAACAACAGTCAAACCATATGACACCTACCTGCTAGAATTCTCTACAGCTGACTAAATTCACACCAGAAAAAGACCACTCATTATCAGCCTCTGGATAGAAAATTAATTCCTATAGATTTCTACTATTGGGTAAAGTACTTTCAATTACACCAATTCGGAATGAAGCTATAAAAACCTATTTTAACATATAAGTCTGATTTTTCAGGTATAGCTAGTTATTCTGAATAGTCACCCATAAAACTAGAGCACATTCTTCTGTATTCCATGTTCTTTTTGATTTGTTTAGAAAACAAGAATTATCTAGTACTAATATTTTAAACCTCTGTACAATAAACTAAGAATTATCTATATAACAGCAATCCATGCTCAGTTGCTCAGTTTTCAGCAGACTGACAGAATAAATTTCCTTCTTAATGCTGCTCTCACCTTCACTGCTGTCTTGTCTGCACTCACCTTTCTTGAGGGAAGAGTTAACCCAGCCTCTAATTGTGAGCTTTCTTAAGCTAAAGAAAGATAAAGCAGGATTTAAAGATCATTTTCAACTAGCTTCACTATACACTAAAAGGTCACTTGCTTGTTAAACTAATTCTGACTTTAAGTTTGATGGCTATTTTAAAGACATTGATCTTCAGACTACTTTTATTTATAGGACAAAGAAAGTAAGAACAGATCTTGAAAGAAATCCAAAAAAAAAGCCCTATAAATTTCTAATTTACTATGTTCTCCAATTAATGGTAGTAGTTCTGGTTACCTAAAAATATATTAAGACATTTTGATTTTACAAAAATTAGACTTTTCTAATCAACATACAGAGGTGAGTCACTCATATGAAAACAGAATAAATATACAAATAACAAGGTTCCCAAATAAGGGAACCAAAAATAAACAGCTACATTTGATCTGAACATCATTTCTTTTTAGACCAGTATTTCTTTTATTATCATTAGAGAAAGAGAAGAGCCAACTGTAGTATTTCCTAATATTTCCAGAACTGGATAACAGCTTCAAATTTTAAGATGTGCATATTGCCTCTTTAATTTAGCAAACTAAATTAACATTTTCTCAGTATAAAAAATATGCACAATAAAATCTGAGACTAAAGAGTTACATTATTGTTTAGGAAGCTTTGCCTGCTTTGTGCTATTAATCTGGAATTACTATTGAAGCTTGCTTCTGGGAGAGTTTATTATTGAAATAATTAACTTCATTCTTCTTTTGGTTGCACTTTAGGTAGTTTGCTATTAATAAATTCATTTTCTCAATTTATATAAATTACCTATTCATTTTTTATTGTCAAGAGTTGCAAAAGATGAAAAAGAAGCAATATGAAGTCTGCATCGATGCAGGAGCCTGAGATCCTGGCTTATGTAGTTTCATGTTCTAGAAAATAGTCAGATTCCAGTGTCTCACTTCAATTACATACATTTTTGGGAGTTTATAATAGATAAATATACATAGATATCAAATTCTTATATAATATTATTATGGCTACGCAGAGACTCCACATTCAAAACAGTATGTAAATGTGTCTAGTCAATACTTCTGACCTATTTTGTTGAGTGTATTTTTTACATATATAATTGGGTCATGTTCCACTAATATCATGCTTTCCTCTTCAACTCATTTTATTCATTTATTTTATCACATTTGAACAGCTTCTGCTAATCCTATTCTCTGTCAAATTTGGATTAGAGCTGTGCAGAACTTTAACATCATTTCAGCTGACAGATAGGATTTCTGGCAACCCTGAAGATGTGGGTGGAAAAGGCTGCAGAGTGAAATGTTTTTCCTCACGCACATCTATTAGTTACAGTCCCAGGCTGCATTAAGAGACCTGCAAACAAAGCTATAGAGTCAAAAAGTATTTTAAGAAAATGCTTCAGTCCTCATTATGACTAATATTTGTAATCCAACTATTAAATAATTCACAAAGAGCCCTCGCTTGGAGTCTGCTAGGTGGGTCAGCACACATGGAAGCAATGACTGTTTACATAAGAAAGATAAGACTGTTGAAGAGATGTGCTAGGATTTGTAAATAATTTTCCTGGCAACTCTATCAGCTATTTTGCAGGTATCTACCTTCTACGAGTCCTCCTCTAAGAAAACCCCTTCCTAGATTTCTGTGTATACATCTTTTCATAGTATTTTGAAAATAAAAATGATTAAGCAGTAGGAAAACTGTTACCTCAAATCAATGACACAATGAGGTCAGAAAAAGTTGTACTTCCATGGGAATACATCCAGTTGAATGTTTCCTGCATGCTTTACAATTGTGCATGTAATTTGTCTATATCTATCACAACCCTCTTGGACCCTAATCCTTCTTCCCCCCCACCCTCAAACTTAGATTAAAATAATGCTATGGTTGCTAAGATAAGCACTCTGAAGTTAAGAAACGCCAGAAATAAGACTGCTGGTACAAAGCTAACCTGACCCCCTAGTGCAATACAGCCTTTAAAGCTCCACTATTTTTCTCCACAGGATCCTGCATCATTTAGTGCACAGAATGCTCTGGGGATTAATTTAAGTTATGTAGTGAAGAAGACTGCCAGTAGAATTCCAGCTTCATTTACTGCAGTAATAGGAAAGTCTGTAGTAAATGAAGCAGAGGAGGGCCTCAATCCCTTCCTTTCCATCACCTGCCCCCAGATCACTCTTCCTTCCTATATCCCTGACTCACATTCGCTCTCTCCAAGTTGGGACACTTTTGACCAGGCATTTCACCTCTTCCCTACAACTTCTCATCTCCATTAATGGCATCTGCCTCCGGGCTGGTACCATCACCTGAAGAACATGGACAGGCTCCCTCTACACACTGTCTGGGCAGCTGCAGGGAGGAGAAATGGGATGTGCAGCTCCCATACCCAGGGCTCGCTGCTGTGCCAAGGTGCCATCAGATCCTGCCATGCCATGCCAATCAATATATGAGAAGTAAGACAGAGTGGCTATAACCTATTTTGGTGGCTGTTACCTACTGTAATAGCTTCCACACTCTGGGCATGGTTTGCTGCTTTGCCATTGAGTTCATGAAGCAAAGTAAGCAAATTCAGTCTTGCTGGACACATTTTTTAGAAATACTTCCAAATTATTACTAATAGTATACTAATTGATGAGCTTATTCATATTAAAATAACTTTCCTACTAAAATAGCTATTTCAACTTTCACTCACTGACAATTCGCAGAAAAGATTTCCAAATTCAAAATGCTAAGTATCTAGAGCCCAATCTCAGTTTTATACACAAACCTACCAGAACAACTGGATAGCACTTTCACTTGAAAGAGCAATTACTATATAAGTCAGTATAAAATTGCTAGGAGTTGCTATTCAATTAGACCATATCACATCAAGAAAAACAAATCAGGTAGCACTCTCTTTTATGTGCCCAGATGCAGCACTTCTGCAGTTTGCCAGAGTGTGGGTGGCAGTGACAAAACCATGAAGTCATTACTGAACATTAGAATCACAAACAGATTTATATGCAGTTGTGGGAGCAAACACCAACCCAGTGACACCTATTAATTGAACTTGCTGCAGCTGAAACCCTCATGTGACGTATTTCAGTCATACAGCCCCGAGTTGTATGCCACAGGCAGAAAGAGCAGCTGGCTAGTCTGAAAAATCAATTTGGTTTTATTCCTTGCACTTATATTGTAGGTTAGCAAAAGCATCAGTTATAACTCTATTCCTCCACTTATAAATGGTACTATTCTATATATGCTACACATTCAAACTACAGCACAGCAATTGTAATATTTAGTTGGGGTCTTTTTCCCCTGAAAGACTAAGAACTCCATGACTCATGACTATGTACATGACTTTTCACAATGTAATTGAGTTTCTAGTTCTTAAATTGAAAAAAACAAAACAAAGCAAACACAAACATTAAAAGTAATCTGTAAAAAGTTTTATGCCAGTTTCATATTTGAGGTCTAATTTACATTTCTTGAATACTATGATAAATATCCTTAAGGTAGCTAAGGAATTAATGAAAAATCAGTTGGACTTTCTCCATGATGCTCAACATGTGGTCCTACACACCAACTTCTAGAAGCAAGGAGGACTACATCAATAATTACCAATAGATGAATAATTATAATTTAAAAAACAATGTAATGAATGTAGGTATATATCTACATTTTTTTTATACAAGAATACATATTTTAAAATTGTTTAAAATATCCATCTAAGTCCCAGAGAGACTACAAATGCTGTTTGGATAAGTCAGTCGAAGTTGTTCTTCCCAAAGACAAAACCAGTAGATGTCAAATTCCAAATCACTTTACAAATATGTCAGGCCACAAAACCCAACATTTAAGGCTGTATGAGGATTTTTTAAATCTATCTAGGTACTAATGCTGAAAAACCCCTTGTTTCAGTACTGACTTCTTCACTCCACCTACATTTCTGCATAATAAGTCTTGCAGCATTACAGCTTTTACACCCCTGCTGAGAGGTACCCTCAGGCAAAGATGTGCTCCTGGTTGCCACATCATGTGCAGACCTCCTCACTCACCATGACACAGCCATTGCATCCTGTTCTCCAGGCCTGCACGTTCCCATCGCTGTGAGAAGCACCAGTCCTGGTTCAGGTGCCACTGCAGAATATCCACACTTTGAACTTCTGCTCCTCAGGCTTGTGGGACCTTTATCTGTTTATGTATGATACCACTTTTTATCTGTTTATGTATGGTACCACTTTTTACTCAGCTCAAAAAACTACATCCTGCTAAGCAATGCCATAAACTAACAGCATACTTACTTAACAGCTTCATGCCTCCCTCTTGCAGTGTTTCATCAGGTTTGTCTCCAACAATCATTTCCAGTTTTCCTTTCTACTATAGCATATGAATAATATTGTTTTGTTACCATGAAGCATCACACAGAATTCAAGGTGGGAAACTACATTTGCCTTGCTAGATGTTATAGAAGGATCATTATTTTATATGCATTACTTCAAATCTTCTCAACTAGTTCTTACAGAGACTGACCTGTATGTCCCACTCAAGCAGTTCACAAAACCAGATGAAAATGATATTAATTTGATTAAATACACACCACTGACATTAATTTCTAAATTCCTAAAATATTTACACTAACTCTATTCCTGTAATATTTACACTAACTCTATTCCCTATATATTGACCTGTTTTTTTAAAGTTTCCCTGGAAAGAAACTGCTGAGAACAAATTCTTAAGAGTCAGAAACTGAGGTAGGAAGTTGAAATCATGTTAAACACAACATTTCAGAAACTCAGTGATACAGCAGTGCTATATTCTTCTTTTAGAAATTTCTGAACTTGCATTATTATGAGTGCTCTGGACACTTTTTTTACTTCTTTAATGTCATGCAAGTTCATGGACACATTAGAAAGACTTCTTTTTAATGCATGGTCTAGAGAGGTTCATTAAATCTGTAGCATTTGAGTAGCTCATAAAAACTAGACAGCAAAGCCAGATATCAAACATCTCAAATTATGAGCAACACAACAAGAAACAACATGTCACCAAAACTACTGACTGCTAAGTTATGATATTCCACAGTTCTACCATTTTTTTATACTATTTGATAGACTTATATTGTCTAAAGCATCCAAGCTTTATTAAAATAAATATAGAACTATAATGCCTTTTTTTTCTGAAGAGAAAACAGGAAATAGATTTAACCCAACCATTTCTCATTCACACTGCAATTCCACAAGTTCATCTTAAATCCCACTTCAATTTACTTCGGCATTCTTCAATAATTCTGACAGCTCTCTCCTTTGATCTACAAGCTGAAACTGCCAAGTCTTAGAGATGCTTCTAGTGAGGTTTATTCTTTACAGGAAAAAACATGCAAAACAGATTTTTTTTTTTTTTTTTGTTGATTGTTTTGCTTGCTCAGTCTTCTAGACTAACATCTTTTGATTTCTTCATTAAGACTGCTTCAAGATGCACTTTTGGAACACACACATTAAGATTCATTTACCTATCTCCTGAGGATATACAGGGGTAGGTTTTGAGCATCTGCAGTGGTCAACTTAGGCAATACATTTACTCCATAAACATGGTCAGATGAGGAAGCAAAAACCTTTTTTCCATTTTAATTAGTAACCAAAGAAAGAGTGACCATTTATGTATTTTATTCAGGATCTTAAAACCAGAAAAAAATAAAGGAACAATCCTAAGAACAAGACTGAATAGCCAATTATCTTCATTCCGAACCCCTTCTGAGAGAGGATGGATTTAAAGGAACCAATCACTGTATGAGGAATATTTACCAATATATTTTCCCTTTTTGAGGGAAAGAAAGCAGACAGAGGTATCTTTATGGCAATGATACATGCACACTTATTTTCAGAAGAGGGCTTGGAGCTACTGAAATCCAAGTCCTTGAGAACACTTGCAGGTTGCCTAAACACAGGAGATAGGTGGAAGCACCATGTAAATAATACCTTTACAGCATCTTGCAACACTGAAGAGCTACCATTCCAGCTTTTAGAAAACCTGACATGACCAACTTGTACATGGCATTAGGGTTCTTGTGCAAAATAAAATATTATAAATTATCTTGCATAATGGCAAAATAATTATAATTTTCCAGAATCACAGTGTTGAAGATTCTTTGAGGATACTAGACTAGACTAAGTAACCTGAGCACAAGGGTAAAAAAAACAAAAACTCTTCAGTCATTAACTGTCCAAATATTTTACTATTTGATTGCTGAAAACCAATGTCCTTTAGTAGCCATTGCTATGTACTTATGGACCAGAATACTATCAGGGGGAGGTAAAAAAAAAATCTCAAAAAAATGTTGGCTGTTTGACTGAAGTTTTGTTTTCTTCAACTATTATGAGTTATTAATTAAAAGTTTTCACTATTAATGGAAGTTGTCACTTAAATCTTTGGAGATGTTTTATGAAATGTGCTTGCTGCCACTAGGAACAAAAGCCTAGAGAACCCATCTTTTTTTTCAGGAACAGATAGAGAATGAGAGTTTGTTACATAGTTATCGCCCAGAATTTTCCAGTATTCTTGCCTTTGAAATCTAACTCTCCATCCCCAAAGCTCCACCCACAGAGTTGTCAAAAAAAGACTTCAGCACATGCCAATGTGAAAAGCTTGGAAATCTGTGTTAGGAAAAAACCCTAAACAAACCAGGTGATGGGGTAACTCTTTATAGGCCTATTTGTTTTATTGCTGCTACACATTATTGCTAGCATTACAATCGTCAGTTCGTAGCTTTGTGGTTACGTCCTTACATGTCATTTTATTGTATTTTATTAAAAGAACATCTTGTCTGCACAAAATAATTAATTTAGCACCTCTAAAGCATTTTTATTCTTCATTCCAGCCTTTTTTATTTTAATTTAACTGATGGACAGCTAATATAGGTAGCTTGAAGAAAACAGCAGCACATGTTCACACTATCCCTAAGGACAGAAAACACCCAGTACTCGCACACATATTTGCATGCATATATTTTCATACTCGCCCTCAAGACTGTACATCCACAGAAAGTTTATAATCAAAGGCTTCACTCTGAAGAACTGGAGAGGCTGTTTGCATGCATAATGCTCAAATGCTCAGTGTAGCTGCCCAAGACAACACCTCAAGGTCACTGCCAAAGTATCCTAGCAAAATGACATTTAGCATCCCCAAACTTTATCCCACAAATACACTATGACAGAATATGAGGCAACGTCCAAGCTCCTAAGAATAGCAAAGACATGCCCAAGGCCAGGAAAAACACAACCATGCCAGGCTAGAAACATCCTAATTGGCAGAGGTGTGCAGGCTGCACACCAATGCATACTGCACATAAACCTACACAGTTGTGTGTGCACATTCAACTCAGCTGAAGAAGCAACATAATTACTTACATATATGGGACTCTCAGTACCATAAATGCAGATAGATTAAGAAGTAAAGCATCAGCAAGAGACTTCTGCTGAAATTTTGTACAGTTTTCAGAAATCTGCTTGGATGTGCCAGCAGGTATCCTGCTTCCAAGACCTTAAGAAAAAAATGCTTAATGACTGGTCTCTCTGGATCCCATTAAGTGATCATATAAACAGCAGGGCACTAAAAGGTACTCAACAGAAATCTCTTAGTAACATTCTATGCCACCATGCACTTAGTGTTTCATTTGTTCCTGAGGAAACATGGAAATTCATTCAGGTTTGCAGAATCAAAGTATCATACATGAGACTCTGTACTAAATATAAATACTAACTGGAGTACAAATCAACTACAAGTATGAAAGAAGACAAAATTGCAAGGACAGAAGACATAGGCACCCTGAGTGCAAAGCGTGTATTGTGAACATGTTATTCACCTTTATTCAACAGTGTTCTGTGATAGGGAATAAACAGAAACCCACTACTCTCAAAAAATGCTAAAAGCTACTGGACTGGTCTCGAAAAGTGTGGTTTACCTAGAATCACATTACACAGTACAGCTATGTGGAAGGCATCTGACCAGGACCCAGAAGATCCCAGACTGGGAAGCCAGGCCTACAACACAGGATCAGGCTTTCGATCAGGCAGTTGTTCTCTACAGCCATATCAGCCATGTGGCCAAAGTGCCTCTATCTCATAGTTTCTCTCACAGATGAATAAAATTTGCCTTTGGGCCAAGCATGAATTAAGCCTGATTTTAGCAGCATGCGTGCCCAGCACCTGCTGAAAACAAGACATTTCCAAATGTGCTTCAAGCTGGGCACTGCTGGTGGAACTGGTCATTTACAAATCCTGACCTGCTTAAACAGTAATAATTTTGTCCTTTATCCCAAAAACTAGGAGAGATATCTCAAGCATTGGCTCTCATATATGCTTAAGATGGACATAAGATTATGTCCTTGCTTTGGCTCTGATTTTCTTTATAGTAGCTGGTATAGCTCTGTGTTTTGAATTTCAGAAAATAATGTTGTGAAGACGTTGATAGATGTTCCAGCTGTGTCAGCGCAGGACTAAGTCAAGGACCTTTTCTGCTTCTCACACCACCCCAAAGCAAGGAGGCTGGGGGCCACTAGAAGCTGGGAAAAGACACAAGAAAGATGACCCCAGCTGACCACTGAGGTATTCCATACCATACGATGCCAAGCTCAGTATATAAACTGAGAGGAAAGCTGGCTCTATTGCTTGGATACTCGGAATGGGCATCAGTCACTAGGTAGCACATATGGCAATTGCATTGTGCATCATGTGCTCTGAATATTCAAATTCTTCTGTCATTATTACTGGCTTTCCTTCTATTTCCGTACTACCAAAATGCCTTCATCTGAACCCCTGAATTTTACAAATTCCTGTGCCCTTCCCTCCAGTTCTTTCCCCATTCTACTGGGAAAGAAAGGGAGAAGGCATCTGAGTGGTGTTTCCAGACCTGCCAGCTTAAGCCAGCACAACTGTTAAGTATGTGTAATATTGACACTGTTACATTCTCCCTATATTAATTTTTTCAGTATCTATTGTAGTGGGTTTCAAGCTGTTTGTCACAGTAGCATTTGTCTGGATGTCTTTTTCTGGCAAAGAAAGCTCGTCAACAATGAAATAATTGTGGTAGCACATTGACCATATCTTGAGTTTGGGCATATGTCCCAAGTAGATCAATTTAAAAAGCAATGAAGCCCAACCTAAAATCGAACAGAATAATATGTCACTATCTTTTACCAGGGAAGGGAACTCCTGTGCAGCTTTACTTCTTGGTGCAAAAAACAACCTTTCAACTCCTTAAACATTGTGAGACTACTGCTATTGTCAGCATAACTGACATTTTTTCTTCTAAAAAATATATTCTACTGAGAACTAAAACAGTACTGGAACCTATCCATGTAAAAATATCTTGTGTCATGTTTCTATATCACCCCAAAATTCTCTTGCAACTTGAAACTTTCCCTCAGTTCAACCCTAACAATTGTCCATTTCTATGAATGCTACAATGAAATCAGGTCATAAAGGCCAAATATTTTTTTTTAAGAAGGAGGAAAAAAACCACCCTATCTTGACATTCCTAAAATAGGAACTACTTATACTTTTAGTATACTCAGTTTTTGTTAAGATGTCAACAGAAAGCATTAAGACATTCTGTTCCACAATGAGGATAATCTTAAGACCCTATTACTTGCATAATTGGAATTTGGAAGTTTTAATGAACTCTAGTTTGTACAATACTGTTCATCACAACTATGGACAAGAACAATTCACAGGGTTACATTCTTTTTTATAATATGCAGAATTAAAAATGACTATTCATTTTGACAAAGACTGATAGGTCTAAAGTGAACTTATGAATACTTATTCAGCATCAAAAATTATTTGAGCAATGACTGGTCTTTGGCTGTTGAACAAAAAATAAGGCTACTCAGAAAATTTTTTCTAAAAGCTTTTTTTCATTAGCATTCAGCATTAAGGGGTCTGAAAAAAACAGCCTTCTCTGGATTGCTTAGATCATGCACTCGTGTTTTCCATGTGGGATTTATCCTTCCTTTTGCAGACACTGATGTGATAGCCGTCTGAACTTACACACTTAGAGTTATTTTTAAACACTGCTGTAATACAGCAGAGGTAAGAACAACTTTGATTTCCAAGTGCTAGTTTGGAAAGAAACTTTGGAAAATTTAAACCATAGAAAAGCCTCAAGACAAAATCTTGCTGCAATAACAACCTGACTGAGGTTTCAGAAGACCCCACGTTTGCTGATTAACCATAATAGGAAGTCCTAGGGTTCAACAGCATTGCTCTGACTAAAGCAGTCCCTGCAACTGGAACTGTTTAAATGTTTGGAAGAGTTGGGAGGGGAGTGAGGAACCAACCAAACAAAGAAACCACATATACACAAAAAAAACCAAACAATCCCCCCCACACAAACAAACAAACAAACAACTCAATATAAACAAATCTTAGCAGAAAATGATGCACTTTACCTAAGCTATTTGAAATATCTCATAAAACTCACCTTATCTCCCAGGTACACCTTCACAACCTTTAATGGTTGGACTCAATGATCTCAAGGACCTTTCTGAACCTAAATGATGCTATGATTCTATTCTCAGACAACATATCAATAATGCATTGTCTGAAGAGATTCTCAGTTCAGATATGCTATGTTTCTCTTATGTAAATAACCTGATGAAAGGTTTCAAGACAACTTCCAGGAAAAATTAAATCTATACCCAGTAGTCATTTTTTAGAGGTACCTCATGCTTCCATTTCAGAAGTTTTTATTTTAGCTAGGAGTACACTTTCACTTGTACAGATCACTTCAATGTCAGAGGGATTTCCAGATGCTCAGCAATTCACATGCACATAGCAGTGCACAGAATGAGCATCTTAACATGGTTACTTCAGGGTTTACCCAACCACCACTGTGGTTTTTGGGAAAATACAACAGAAACATTCAGAAATCCAGACTCTAAGAGTTGATTAACTCATTAAATCAGTCATAAACATGGTTTCAATAGGGCGATACCTAATCACCTTGTCTATTGTACTAATGACAGTTACTTTTTGATTGTATAGGTCACCTCTTCAGCCTTTACAGTAGGCCAAGCGTTTGCCTCCTAACTAGAGCTCGTTGCAGTATCTATTTTTAATAACATTTCCCATCCTTCTCCCCTCACAGTTTTAAAAAGCACAGAAGAGAAGGGCACATGTTAGGGAAGAGGAATGTGCAGAAACCATTTGGTCAATTCAAATCCTAACAGCCATATATAAAATTAACCAAAGAATTGTATTTGGTGATCAAAAAAAAAAATAAAAACAAACAAGTGTTGCTTAAGGTCATTGCAAGATTGACATTGTACCTGTAAACATATGGTGCTAACGCTGAATTTTCACACACCATCTCTGTTCTCTGGTGAATACTTTCGTCAAATGTGAAAAAAACCATAATAGTTTACATACTTCACCCGACATACCTAGTATTACACTAAGAACTCAGCTATAGCAGAATGGATAAGAGAAATAGCTTACCAAAACCAACACCAGGAAAAAAGTTCAAAGTGCTTTGGTACAGCAGACACATTCAGAAACACTGATAAATTCAATTTCATTAGAAAGGTGATGGGAGGCGGCAGCTTAACCTATCTGTTTCTGAACCTTGAAATCTCTCCTTTCCACAGAAGGAAGTTGCTTCAAACCCTTCCTATCTGGAAATTAAAGCAGCAGAGTAACTGCTCCAGGAGGGGCTGCCCAAGTGCTCCAAGTGAGCCAGCGTGCCCAGCACCTTGGGCTGTTTGATGCACGGCCGGCAGCTGAACAGATTGGGCAGTGTGTGTCCCTGTCCCTGCATACATAGGAGCCATCTGGAAACAAACAGCTCAATCATGAAAGAGAAACGCTAATGAGGAAAATTGCAGCTTCCTGATCAAAAAACTGCAATCTCCTCAAAAAACCAACATTAAAAGAAAAAAAAGAAAAAAGAAAGGAGGTACTTGTTTACCTCCTTACTACTCCTGTTTTAAGACTCACAGAAGATGAGGGCTTTTCTTTATCTCCTTCTGTAACTATCCTTTTTAGTTACATTAAAATCATCACCATGGTGGAATGAGGGGGCAAGGGCTCCCACATGGTTCTGGGTCTGGTGCCTCGGCCCAAGGCACCGCAGATCCAGCAGCCTTGCGGCCCAGCAAGTTTCGCTGAAGGCTGCTGCCAGGCCACAGAGACCTTGTGAGTGGATGCTTAAATACAACTAAATTTAAGGGCACAGCAGCCCCTATAACACTCAAGAGTAACAGCAGCTGGAGGAAGGAGACAAGAAGCAAAGCAAACTTGGTACATCACCTGGGATCAGGCCCTGAGCACCGTGCAGAAGCGCAGGCCCATGACAGCCGCACTGACAATGTGCCATTTAGCCTGGCCAAATCCACAGCAACCCCATGCCAGCAGCAGCTACTGAGAATCAACCCCAGCTGCTCTGAAGTTTGTGACTTCACCTCTAATGAGCCTAATTAATTTACTTTCAAGGTAGCCTGACTCCAGATTGCACTGTGTTTTCCAAATGTTTTCCACAAAGCTGAGGGAAAAGACACCCACTCCCTGTGAGCCCTGCGTGGTCCTGGGGTACCCCTCCAGTTCAGGTGCTGTTTAGCACCAGTCCCTGCCAAGGGGAAACACCCATTGCCTGCTTCCAGGAGAGCCTGGGGAGAAAAGCCAAAAGGTAAAATACTGTAGAGCAAAACATGCTGACTGAAAATTGAACCAGGATTTTATTATTAAAAACAGTTCCCAGATTAAGGATTATATTTCCTAAAAGTTGGGGAGGCAAGGGGGGGTGTTAAATACCTTTTTTGACACTAAGAGATCACTGCCCTCATTAAAAGGTGCTTTAATTTCATTTCCTTATTCAATCCCTCAGTCTTCTAACATAAATTTTTCTCTGCCACTGACAACTTCTGCATTATTTATACAACGGCCAAACTATAATTGGCCTCTTTCACATGGGTGAATATCAACATATGGGGGAGAAACAGGGCAAGGAGAGAATGCAGATAAGTGACAATTTCCATATTTGTAGAGAAAACAGTTGTACTCTGACAGCATGACAGGTTTTAGACATACTGTTCTGCATTTATACATAGTTTATGTCTAGCTTCCAAAGGTTCATTTAGCTAGAAAATCATCATGCTTAGCTGCTGAAAGGAGGCTGGAACAGAATGAGAAATTCTCATGATCTGTGTGAACAAGACAACCATTTTGCTGTAATATAATTTTTCAGAGCACTGGATTTTTCTTTCTAGGCTATTCTGATTTAACTTTACTTTAGATCTAACATGAAGATACAATTTTTACTTCACACAGTACTATGAAACCAGTGGCCGATTTCCAATTTTTAGAGGCAGAAATTACATAAGCTTAAAACATACATCCTATTTTACTCCTGACATTGCCAGCTTTACTTTTAGCTTATTATAGCACATTTTATTCCTTTCTTTTTACCACAGCAATCAATTGAAACAAAAACCCCTTGATATTTACATCCTGAAGCTTTAAAATCACAGTATATTCCCATGTAAAGAAATGTGCTGCCATGAATTAAAGAGGGTCACATTTTACCAGGATGTTCTGCTTCACAGCTGGGACAGGATCATTTGAGAAGATTTCTATATATCAACTACACAAAGCTTTTTAAACAGATCTTGCCTTACAGCTCACAAAATATGATCTCATCTCACTTACAAACTACACTAAAACTACAGCCTTGAATCAGGTTAAGGAGGAAGGGATGGGTTGGGTATGTGCAGCGACGAAAGCAAGGAAGAACCAAGCTAACCCCTAAAAGCACTGTGCCCATTCAGGTGCAAAAATTAGTACAGGTTCAGGAGGGAAAATACACACAAGCAACACCCGAGCTGCTGCTTTTCTTCTCTCCACTGGGAGCTTTATTGACCAGACAACCAGAGGAGAGGCAATTCTCACACTTTGCCCAGTGTGCCCCCACTTGTGCAGACCTCATTGGTTCCCTGCATGCTCCAGGCAAGATCCAAAGCCTGCTGAGCCACTATCAGTCCCCATCTCAGCTTTCATATTCCGGTTTCAGGAAACATCAGATCTCTTAACACTTGTGATTCACAGTAATATAAGGCATTTTCTCTCAGGGAAGCCCCCTTTCATCAGCACTGACTGGACAAATCTGACTTCAAACTGCCCATAACTGCAAATAAAATACTGTCATTCCCAATACAAAGGACATTTATCTACAATTTTACTGACAAGATACCCATCTTCCTATGGAGCTGATAGTAAACTTTTCACTGCTATTAAGACTCTGAGATACAAAGTTTATTCTTAGTGCTTCTTTTGCACTGTAAGATTCTGCAGAAACACATATTGTGATTAGTTGCATTAACTTGGAACCAGAAAACTTGGGCTCAATTCCCAGCACTGCCACGGGCTCCCCATTAGGCCTTTAGACATACCACTTAGAATTCCAGTGTCCCACATCAGGTATCTATAAATTGGCTGGCAAAGTCTCATCTAGTACTCCCAGACTTCTTAGAGTCACTGGAATGGAACAGATAGCTCCAGAGAGCAGTTCATCTCACCTGCAGACAGCAGTCCATCTCACACCAAGACAGACGCCTAAGGTAGGTCAAATGAATCACCTTCTGAAGGTATTTAAACTTAAATGAGATGAATCCTATCCTTAATCCCTCTCTGCCATTGATCCCCATCTGTCATATGGGATTTGTGTTTCAACACATCAATAGGACATTACTTTGATTGGTGCCTACGTAATATAAATGACTGTCTGATGTGTACAGACTTGCACACTTCACAAAAAGCTATTCCTAAGATCTTTACCTGAAATCTTCAAGCCTACATTCAAAACAGGCTATCTGAGCAGCTATGGTTTTGACTGTGCATTTGTTTTGCCCATTTATGTTATCACATATCAGAGTTGTACCAGGTGTTCTCCTGTATCAGCCTCTCATTGAGAGGGGGAGCAGAAATCTCATATAATTACATCAACCTCTGGACAGATAAATTGACTCCTGTACTGGGGAAGCTGCTGTAGCAGAATTTTGCTAATTCCTTTATCATAGAAACTGCTTCCTGGTATGAAATAGCTAGTCTTTTAAGTATTACTGGAGCTGAAACTAGTTTATCTCCTTTACGTCAGATAAATTACCTCCTGGATGCCAAAGGCTAAATCCAGGTTCTTTGTACCATCCCACCTGTAAATTATTCAAATCCCAGTTGTGAGCATGGCATTATACATAGAATAGCTTTCTTCAGTAGCAAGTCAAATAGCTTACACCTAGTTTTCAACTGGAAGATAGCAAATCATGATTACTGGGAAACAGGACACCTTCTATTTAAAACCAAAAAAATTATCATTTATGCCAGGTTGAAGGTAAAGAGGTTTTAAAGAATAACTCAGCATGGTTTCTAAATAGAGCTCCAAACTGGATGTCCAAATCCCCTAGTATGAACAGCACTTTATGACCAGCAAAATATACTTACATCTGGCAGAATATCTAACAGACAAGTGCTCACATTTGCAGGTCTGAAGTTCCCATGATTCAATTAAAATCCCTTTGAAGGAGAGGGTTGATATAGATACAGCAGTGAGTTTATTGATTTCTGGGGGCCTTAAAAGGTGGCACTTTTTCCAACATTTGGACTAGGTTGTTTTTTTTTTTTTCTGGCACAATAGCCTATGTCCCCAGTCAAAGATCTGGATCCTATTGTGTTAGGCACAGTACAAACACATTACAAGGCATGTCAGGCCCTGTTCTAAAGAGACTGAGCAGAGCAGAGCAAACACTGCTCCTCACAAACATGAAGCAGCTCTTGATGAAACAGCTGTCGTCAGTTACAACCCACATTTGGAATTCATGTGTTAACAGAGCATCCATACATAAAAATAACAAAGCAAAATTAGAAAAAAAGGAGAAAGAAGGAACATGGCCACCACACGTTATGGTGTTTGTTTTTGATTTTTCCCATGTGTCCAGGCAAGCAAGCAGCCTACAAAAACAAAACAGGTAAACAGGTTTGAAAAAGCCTTAGCCAGCTATTTGAAGTGATGGCGACAATAAATGACTTTTCACGCAGTCTTCCAACTCAACTATAAAAGTGCTTTGAAGGGAAAAAAAATAGAACTGTATTTCTGGGACATAATTCTGCTCATCTAAAAAAAAACCATGATTCACTAGAAATACATCAAAAAGAATCCTGATCTATGTGAGCCAGAATTGGAAGAACATTATTAAACCAAGTCCAATGGAAAAAGCAACATGGCCTGAAAGCAGCTGTTTTGTAATAGGAAAAATTTTAGCACGTGTTCATTTCAGGCTCTCTTTCTGTGCCTTATCTAGGGAAAAACTCACATGTATCTACTACTACTAAAACTCATAGTAATTGCACATGCTGTGACTGTATCCTCATGTAGAAGGGTGCTGTCCCATATGGTGAACATGCTTATTACATGTTAGTCTTACACACTAACTTGCTGATACCAGCCAGCTAAGGTTTAGTTCTAACTCTGCCTGGCAGAGTTTGTGTAGATCATCTTCATCTCTGCAGCAACAGGGACAGAATGTTTGACCAACATGGAACAACACGGAGCCTCTCCACTCACACACCTCACTTCTAATTTACCTCCTAATCTTGCTACACATAAGGACAGAAAACTCATATAGCCAATAATAATGGGACAACAGCTTGACTTGACTAACCACAATCAACAAACTTGCTGATGATCTTTAGGAGTGGAAAAGTTTCAGTACATTCCCCTACTCTTTTTTTTAAGTACTACACCTTAAGGTAAACACTAAGCATAGTTCTACACTATTTAGTATACAATCTCTTAAACTTTGTACCTAGAATTTATTTAATACAATTACCTCGAAGACTGATTGAAGCAACTACCTGTAAGCATATTAGCAGCACTACAACTATAAGTAGGACAGGCTGAGCTAATATTTTTCACCGTTTGAGGATAAATTTTTGTATTATTTCCTCAGCATAATTCCTAAAGTATCCAGGATGATCAATACACTTATCCCAAAAGGACCCATGAAAAGGCCAATATTTGGCCTACTGGAAGACAAAACCTTAAACAATTTGTTGACTATAACAATCTCAACTAGGCTCAGTACTCATTACATCTACCTGTGTTTGTCCACCCTTGAGTTCATCCTTCCAGACTAACACATTTACCTACCTGAAACGTCTAAAGCCAACACTGTAAACTATGCCAAGAGGTTGGATTTTTACCTCCCAGAAAGATTCCTTCTCTTCACCACAGAAAGAGTCATAGAACTGACTGGAAGAAGCCACAGTGACACCACAGACTAGGGAATGGCAGGTGTTGACCCCTTCCTGTAAATAATTTAGCATTGCTGTTAAATCAGTAAACGCCCCTGAATTGATATGTTGTTTTAAAAGTAGCTGAAGCACACAGATATTCTAAGAGCCAAATTTCAACACAAATATCTGGAAAGGCAGGAAAAAAGTTTTGACTTTTGGGATTCATTTGAAACCTTAAGTAACAGTGCAGACAGTCCCTTCTGTGCCTGCAAAAGACTGGTTCATCACCTTTAATGGACATTTAGCTGGTTTTTGCTTTAGAATCTAATTGACAGTACATGAATAAACAGTGTTGAATTCAAAAATCTGAGCTCTAGCTGCTTGATATAAAGATAAAATATTCATTATTATTATTATTCCAAAATGCTTATTTCTATAGCAAGTTTTATGCCTTGCTCACCTATAACACAACTTCCATAGTATTTATAAAGAATAATTGATTTTGAGTAAACAGATCACAATTATAAGCCAGTGTATGATTTATAAAGCAAATATTTGCATATCAACTATTAAAGTAAGCCCAAGTTATTATTAAAAACATATATATTAAAAACATATATTTTGAAAATGACAAATGCAAGAAAAAACTATAGCACGTGACTTCAGGTGGTTTTGTCCCACATGATTTTTACTTTAATTTCTCATTATCAGCATTTTCTCAGTAAGCTAATAAAAAAAAAAGCCATAAATACACATTAATATAAACCCCAAACAGATCAATCCTCTTATGCAAGATTTACATAAATAAAGCAAATATACAAGATAAGAGCAGCAAAGGCCTTACACAGCTATAGCACATCATGAAGTGAGCGACCTCTGTCAAGGTCACATGGATATTGATGGGTGTTTCTCTGCTCTAACTAGCAGCTGAGCAAGCTAACAAAGCATGAAGTAGGAAAGTCAAAGATGATGAGCAAGTGCAAGGTAACTGCTTGTTATTAGCATATGAAAAAAAAAAAAAAAAAAAAGAAATCAAAAATCTCCAAAAGAAAGGCACACACTGTCAGGCTTTTCATAAGGAAGTATTAGTATGTCCCAGATACAGTTATCAAACGCAAGAGTGTAACAAACAGATCTTTAATTAAATATTTGGGCTGTTAGAAAATACATAAACTTTAATTTCAGAATCTAAAAATCCTGCAGTTCAACCAATATTCCACTTGCAGTCAAAAAACGTACTTGCCTTCCACCCTCAGCTGGACTACTTGAGGATATCTTTGGCAGTTCAGTGGGAGCACACGCTCAAAGGTAGCCCTCTCATCAGAGACACCTGTTTTCTTACCAATGCCACCAATTAACTATCCAAATCCTGGCACACACAGAGAACATGGAAGATGCTAATCAAGACAAGTTTGTCCTGGTTCAAAGCAGAATCATGGCAGGATTCCCTGGTTCAGATGCCAGCCACAAGATTTGTCACCTGCATAGACAGTTCCAAACCCAAAATGGGTTTGACAGAAGACCATCCTTCTGGTATCATCTCACTGATGGGCATCTGGAAACTAATGCCTATTTACACAAATCCTGGCCATAACAATGAAACACAGGGCACTGGCACTCCCAAATCTCAGAGAGTAACAGGAATTCTCTTTTTAAGTGAACTACCTACTAATAAACACAGTTTATAGTTTTAGGACACATCAGAGGAACAAAATAAATGGAAAGAAGAGTTAGCACTAGTTAGATAAATAAACAAAAATGTCTCATCAGTTACAATGGATGAAATAGGATTATAACATACAAGGGCAGCTTAAGGGAAGTTCAGACAGAACCTCTTCACACTATGCTACATGTCACATCTTTTACAGCAAATGCTATTTAATCCAAGAGACACAATAGGAGTTAATAGCAGCAAGTTCAACGGGTTGGTGATTTTTAGGTCAAAAGGACATTCTCCATTCTCAAGGATTAACACAAATGCAGCAATTTCAACATCAAATCTAGAACTTGTACCTGGTCCAGTTAAAAGAAAAGAAAATACTAATCTACAGACTTCAAGTAGAAAGGTGTCATCTGCTCATATGCTTGCTACCCTGATGGACCAAACACTGATACCTCATTTCTGGTCTGGGCTTTTGTACCTTGTGTGCCCAGCCAGGTTGCTGCGCGAACTTCTGTGTATCAGGGCACAGCTTAACACTGGTATTTTCACTGTGTGGGGATCAAGAAGCCTTTCAGCATATCCAGCATTGCAAAGGGAACAGTAAGCTTTTAGAAGTCCCATTAGGAAACAGACTAGACACATCCCAATTAAGACAACTCAAGTCCCTCCTCTAAACTAATTCTAGTCCAGCATCCTTTCTGAGTTAGGCACCTCTCCTACTCTCAACACTCCAGTCAGTGTTTACACCTGGAAACTATTTCTTTTCTCTTTGAAATAAGAGCAGATCACATTACCTGGCTGTAATGTCTAATCCTTCTCAGAACCAGTATTTTAGTGGGGGGGGGGGATCACTTTTTTTTTTTTACTGCAAGTAGCCAAAAGTATTACAGTGCACTTTGTTAAAACACATTCAGATGTAGAATGAGAAAGCAAATGAAATCAGTCTATAATAGCACTTTTTCCAACTTTATTAAAATTGGCACAAAAAACCCAGAAGTACTCTCATGAATATGGATTTTGTATTTTATTCCAGATCATTGTCAAAGGTAATGAAAAGAATTGGAATAATGGAGATGGCAATTCCCCATACACTACTGTTCTGCAATTTATTACATGAAAAAAAAAAAAATCTGTTCACCTGGACAATAGTGCTGTTCTACAGTATTATTTTTACAACTAGAACATCACCCTGAACTAAATAAAATGCCTTACTGAATTCAAAACTCAAAACTTGCATTATCAACAAGAAACACAAAGAGCCATTTTAAACTCAAAAATAAAGTTTCAAAACTCTTTTGATTGGGACGTATTACACTATCATTCTTTAACCCTCAAATATTTGGCAGCAGATTGTGTCTTCTATCAAAACATCATACCACTAAGTTTTCCTTATCACTTTATCCTGTAAAAAAATTAAAAATACAACCCTTCCCATCTCTATTTGTATCATCACATAATTTAGGAATTCCTCCAGACTCTAATACTTTATTCTAGAAATAAATGCTTGTAAAGAAATGTTGTCCATAGCTTTGGAAAGTAGAAACAAAAAGAAAAAAAAAAAAAAACCAACCAAAAAAAAAGCCGAACCACAAATAATCCAAAGCAACCAAATCAACAAACAAAAACCAAGACTAAAATAAAACAAACAAAAATCCAAACAAACAAAAATAAAAACCCTGACATGCTAATAGTGGTCATTAAGTTTTCCACATAGGAGTTGGATCAAGTGTTCATCTGTACACAGACGTATTTTCTAGCAAAAGCACAACTGTTACCCTGAACCAGATAAGCTATTTGTCAAAGAAACTTTATTTCCACAGTGGTTTGCACAAAAGTACTCCAATTATTTTTAACTGCACTATCTACATAGTTATTTAAATACATGGACATGAGAGTGCATGAGCAGACTCACGTCTCTGAGCCAAGCTGAGGAATGGTTACCAGCCTTCCCATTTGCAACTGCTACGCTGATTTTTCATCCACACGATTGCAGTAAAACAACACCCTTAAGATAAAGGAACAAAACAGAACTTGTAACTGTATTTTTAATCACTTAAATCAATTCCTTAAAACATCACTGAGCAGCTTTGAGGCACTGTACTACCTAGTCATTATAGCTATGGCTACATTATTAAAGCTACCACAATACATTTGCCCATAAATCCTGAATAGTGTCCAGGAAACTTACAGACAACATCCTTAAAAGAACAAAATTAGGTTTAGCCACTCCTCAGTAAAATTTTATTTTCCTGAAATTTTTATATAACTATAATAATTCAGAGATGATTAATTATTTGGATGATTTCTCACGACTGTTTTAAAATTTGTTAAATCTTCTCAATTTAAAAAGATATTATGACTATTAGAAGCTTATCAGATAACTACACTGCACAGGAAATGTTCCAGATCTATTTCATGCTCTGATAGATTTCTCTGAGCCTATTTAGGGACATCTAGAAAACAGAAGTGGCATCCCGAGTTTGCAATTCTCTGAGAATTTAGAAGATGGCAACACCACTCCCTCTAGTATGGAGAGGGAGAAGTGTTCAGTGCCTTCTGTTTCAGGGAAATACCTCCAGACTGGCAGTGATAAGAAAACAGGTTAAGAAAAATGGTCAGCTCTCTCATAAGCCATTGATGTGCTCCTCCTTTAGCTACTCGGGGAAAACAACAGAAGAGAAAAGCCAACCTCTAAAACATACTGATTAGACATTTGTCAAAAGTAGTACATAAGGAGACGTTCTTAGTACAGTTCCCATCCAGCTTTCAGTCATTACAGGACTCAAAGAAAAAAATGGTATTAGTAAATATTTTTACTTTTTTTTTTTTTATTTAGACAAGAAAAAATTTTCCACACGCTGCTGCACAAATCACTCAGCTAATCCTGAAAGAGATTGCCTGTAGCCTGCTCTTAGCCTACCACCAGAAGAAATCATGAAAAACCTTTGTTAGTTGTCCTCCTCCTAAAGCATTCTGCTTTGGCATCTGGTATTTTTGTAAAAGAAGTAACAGTAAAACCACCCCCACTTTTATTGGGGTGTATGAGAGAGCAGAAGAGCCCACTCTAGCAAAGATGACATTTGTACGTAAAGATCCTGAAAATATTTGTTAAACTAATGCTTTGTTTACTTAGTCTGGCAAATGCTTTTACTTTAACCTCGAGTATCTTTAGGAAATGTTAGCAGTAAACACAAATTAATAGTTTGCTCCCTTATCTGTATTTCTAATTAGGTTTTTTTCCTAGACACAGAGTTATGTCTAAAACAAACATTCTATGGAAAATCAAAGTAAAATCAAACGACGAAGTATTTCTGTTTGTGAAACTGCGTATTTATATAGGCATCACCAGCAGAGGGAAGGAGATCATGGTATCCATGCACAATAATTCCTCCATGCTTTTCTTCCAGATATGCAGAAATATTTTTTGTCCTTTTCATTTGTATCACAAACTTCAATGTCTCTCCCACAGCACTTAATATGAGGCTGCGTGCACCCTTTACTCAGAAAGCAGTTCCCAGTAAAGAGTTTATCTGTGTGCTTAAACATGCATGCAAATAAAAAATTACTTAAAAATATTTTTTAAATTGTAATCAGACTGCTGAATGGACAGGAAAAGACAACAATATGCTAATAAGAGCTTCATTTTCATGTAAGGAAACATCAATTAACTGAGTTCTGCACAGCTGAGTGGCTTAAAAACTTCTGCCAAGACACTAAGCTGCTCCTTCTTTTTACTTATTACAGCCAACCCTGCCAAAAGACCATAAAAATTGATTTTATGTTTCCGGTGTCTCTATGCTAGCTGGAAGAATATAGATTTTTTTTTTCCCCCCTAGGTTTCTGACAAACAGAACCTTCCCTTATCTCACACCTTCACTACACTAACCAACACTGAGCATGTTCTTGGTCATCTCCTACATCTGATTTAAGTTATGACTGAGGTAGGAAAACATTTCAGATTGTTAAATCAAACACTGTTCTGTATGGTTCTTAGGGTTTCTGGCCCATCAGCGTTACACAGGAGGCTATATCCCACTTGTGCTCCTACGGCATATGTGGCAACTGATTGTTTTTCCCATTTGTTTTGAGGAAGTATTAGAACTGCTGTTAGTCTGTGAGCTACCCCTTTAAATTCCAGCATCAACCCCTAAAATAGATTTAACATCTTTCACATCAAACATTAATAAGGCTCACTTAGACGCTCTTAATGTGAAGGAAAATTTGGCTTGTATGAAATGGCTACACTGGAACATTTCATGCTTTTGCAAGTGCAGGAGTATGATTATTTCCTACAGTATGTCATTATCTTATGCCCTGTGGTTCTTTTTGAAATTATCTCTTCTCACTCAAGCTGCCTACACTATGTTTTTAAGCTATATAGTTTCAATTTATGAATTGTATGCATGCAAATTTTGAGCAACTATACCACAAGCCAAGTAATACACCACATTATATTTCCCTCAGAAACTACTAATACAACTAAAAAATCCAAAAAGCTTGGAACAAAAACAGATATATATTTGACTCAAGACATAAAATCAGGTCATTTGTTTGCAAGACAGACAAGAAAATACTATTCTAGACACATGTGCAATCTCCTTACGCTTTTCCTGAGCAGGTTTTTTTAAGCATGGCAGGAGATGTCGTTTCACATCCTCACAAAGCAAATTAGTTCACTGGCGACTTGTCCTTGTACCCAAAAGCTTCCCCCTCCCTTTTTCAGGGACACTCCTAAACAACTGCCCATCTATAACTCTAGATGTCAACTCACCAGGGAAGGAAACTCCCCTCGGGTCTGCAAGTATCATCTTCCCTTTCTCAGGACGGAGTAACTCTCTTGGACAATAAAGCAATTTAAACAGCGCGTAACAGATTAACATGCAACATGGATGGCACACTGCACGGCAGCTCTGAGATCAATATCAGCGCTGCAGATTAGGAGTCGACTTGTCATCTACAACATGTATGCGTAGCTAAAACTACTCTGCTGACCTTTGTACAGAAAATATTGTTGCAGAGACAGTGAAATATTATTGCACTACAACATTTTGCATTGAGTTTACAAGGTAATAAAGACAGAGCTACTTCTTCACACGCAAATGGCTATTAAATAAGGAAAATAAAACTTGACATCCCCCAGACAATCAAAAGAAATGATTTATTTGGATGCCAACATCTGTCTTGAGATTGTGGCCAAGTGCTTTTCTGTGCTCATTTAGGACTCTACTTGGAAAGCTTTTCAGTTACATCTACCTAGAGATTTCTCTCTACCGCTTCCCATCTGACAGAAATCACTCAGCTGGGTCTGATGAATAATAGCAAAAGGCAGCTTGTATCAGAGATGATTGAATTACAGATTGTTGAAAGTGCCATAAAGGCTCATTCCAACGACTACATTTAATTTATTTACTATACTGACTACCAGAAGCTAGCAGGCGTTTGATATCTTTATTTCAGGAGGCTAGAAACAAAAGAAATCTTAATATTCTTTGTCACTTTCTTACTACTGTACCTAGTAGAGTTTGATAGGCAAAATTAACTTTTAAAAAGAGCGCTGATCCCCTACCCATACCGTGTGCACCTAGGAACCAGAACAGAACGTCCCCAAACCAAAGCAGGGCAAGCGGTACTCGGTATGAAGGCAACAATGTCAGAGAAGATGAAATTGCATGGAAAGAAAACACATTAGCGCGACAGCCTTTCTAGGTAATGAGGGAAAGGCTTTTGTGGTTGATACATAAACGATAAGCTGTTGTCCTGCGGTCCGGAGGGGAGAGCAGCGCCGGGGCGAGGCGCACCGCCGCGCCCCACCGCCCTCCGCCGGGGCGGCCGTCGGGACAGACCACCCAGCCCGGGGCGGGGGCACGGCGGCGGCAGCGCCAGGTGACACCCGGAGAAACAAGTTGGCCCGGCGGCCGCCTGGGCGCGGGCTCCGGGCAGCGGCGGGGAGGGATGGAGGGATGCGGAGCGGACGGCTCCCCTCTCCGGCAGCCGGGGCGGGGGGCGACGGCGGAGCTCCGCGGGGGCGGGGAGCGAGGAGGGCGGCGGGGGGGGCGCGGGCGTCCCCTTTGTCTGTGTCGCCCCTCCCGTAAACGCCCCCACCCCCGCCGGGAGCGCCCCGGGGGCGGGCCCCCGCCCCCCGGCAGTGCGGGCAGAGCCGGCGGGCAGGCGGGCGGCGTCGCAGCCGCCCCCGGAGCGTGTGCGCTCCCCCCGCCCGCGCAGCGGGCAGCCCCCCCCCGCCCGAGGCGACGCCGCCCGGGCGCGGCTGCGGACGGCCCCGGAGCGCTGCCTTACCTGGCAACCGGGGCGGGCGCAGCCGGCTCCGTCCTTCAGCCTCTCCCCACGGCGGCAGCTCCCGGGGCGAGGCTGCGGTGCGCGGCGGGGCGCGGGCGGACCGCCCCCGGCAGGGCAGGCAGGCTGCCCCAGCCCCCGGCGCTCGGCGGGCTGGCGGCGCGCCGGGCGTTAAGTTTCGGCGGCGGTGGCGGCCGCCGGCGGGCAGGGCAAGGCGAGGCAGGCGGGGCGGCGGAGGCGGCACGGGGGCTGCGCGGCGCCGGGAGCGCCGCCACACTGCAGCGTCTCCAGGAATCCCTCCCGCGAGAGGCAGCCCATCACCCCCGGCCCGCCGCCCTCATTGGCTGCGGGGCGGGGAGACGCGCTCCCGCCGCCAATCGCCCGGCGCCCAGCGAGGGTGGAGCCGCCGCGCCGGCCGCGCCCATCCCGCGGCCGCGGGTCCCTGTCCGCCCCGTCGGGCGGGGCCGGGCGGCGGCGGGCGGGGGCAAGGATGGGGATGGGGAGGATGAGGAGGATGAGGAGGGTATCCCCGCGCGGTGCGCAAGGCTGGCATCCCGGCGCTGCCGCCGCGCGGCACGAAGCGCTGTGCCGCAAGCCCAGCCGCCGTCGGGCGAGCGGGTGCCCCGGGCGAGGAGCGGCGGCGGCTCCCGCCCGTAGGTGGCGGGGCGGCGGCGACCCCCGGCAGGCGTAGGGGGCACTGTTAGCGAGCCTGGGTGCGCAGCCCCCCTGTGCCGCCGCCCCGGGCAGTCGCGACCCAGCGGTGAGTCGTAATTGGCTTCTGTGGCTTAGGCGAGAGCAGACTGTATCGCGTGTTCAGGTAAGGACGTGCAAGGGTTAACCTAATTCCCTTGATCCATCCACTCTGAACTGGAGCTTTGATTAACATTGGTCTGCAAAATGTAACTGTAACAAATTCAATTAAGAGAAGCACATTTCTTCAACTTTTAATTAGATCTACCCTATTTGTCTCATGTTTAATATAACATAAAAAGTTGCTCAGGTTCCAGAGGGAAATGGAAATAGATTTAGATGTAAGCTCAGCTTTTAAAAACACAACAGACTAAAGTTCTTTGTTCCTCAGCATATATTACTGCTACATTTATACCCTCAAAGAGGATAACAAGCAAAATCCTCAAAGAGGAGGAAAACAATTTTACCTGCACAATTGTAAACATAACAGGGTGGTATTTCTGTGTTTCCCATAACCTTTAATTGGTTACACGGTACTGAACATACAGGTTGTAGCCCAGGTTTGATGCACTACTGTGCATGATCCTGCTGGATTACAGTTGTTGTAAGAAAACTTGAGAAAGTAGTAATATATTTCACAACCATTTAGTTGGTTTCTGTTATTACACTGACTGAGAGTGAAATTTACCTAAAGTACATCTTAATATAGGTAGCAGATGTTGGCAAAGAGAGGAGCCCGTATGCCATGGTCAGCAGGTAACTGAGAAAGTCACGCAGCCCCCAGGCACATCTCGTAGGTGACTTATTGTGCCTTCAACAGGACTGTATTCTGCCTTTCCCCATCCATCCTTTCATGCTGGGATTTGACTCTAAAATTCACAGCCCTTTTCCAGTTCCGTTTTTCTGATCACATTTGTTCTTAGGTCTGTTAGTCAGAATATCAGTTTTTCTTGTATGGGCACATTAGCTCATGAGAGGAGAGAAGGAAAGCAAATGCAACAGAAATTACATTGTAAAGCTTTTACTGAGCTACAGAAAGGAGGAACAACCATAATTTATACTGCATATGCAGAAGTGTCACCTGTGTTCAGATTATTCTGTATGATTTAAAAGGGTTGCTGTTTTCTCTGTCCCAATACAATAGATATCAAGGATTATTTTCTCCAGGATCATTTATCTGGTCAGTTAAAAAACCCACACATTTCAGTGCTAGTAATTATGAGGACTTGATGCTGAGTTCCTAACAGCCACACAGCCAGAAGTCTGTGGGAGTCTGACATTCACAAGGCATGACACATCATATGCTGTCTTAGTATTTGAGCAAAGACAAGAAACATCACTGAAGCCCAATGGCCCTTCCTTAGTGTAGAGACAGTAAGGAACAGAAATGCTATCTAGTCATAGTCCTGAAGAGTATACCAACACTTTTGCACTCTGTCTGTGGTAGCTCACACATAATTGTTCTGCTATGTTTAAAACAAACAAACAAAAAAAAAAAGCCCCCCAAACCAGCTGTCATAGCAGCTGGGGGAGATTTTGCCTATTATTTTCTGAGCTTGGTTGTTTGCAATTAAAGAATTGCTGCAAAAGTTGCTTCCTTCAGTTCCTTTCAAGTTCAAAGGTTTATTCATACAGAAAGAGGTTTTCAGTCCTGCAATTTTTATTTCACTACTGCCTTTTCAAGGAAATGTGTAGTTGCTATCCAGTCATTATGTTAATTATGCCAAAGGAAGCTGTGAGGCTTGAGGAATGACATACATATCCTGAATGGACAAGGATGCTCCAGAAGAGCTCATGAGCCATTTGATGAGTGCTTGGAGTGGTAGCCAAATGCTAGCCTCTAAAATCATGAAACATAGACCACTGTATTTGTTATTGCTATCTTTTCCACAGTTGTGTTTAGGAAAGAAGAAAGGATCCTATTATGAGAAAAAAGAAGAAACATGCAAATCCAGAAGAAATTCTATTTTAAGACCTATTTTGTTGTTTTGTTTGGCATTTAAAAAAAATATAATGTGTTTTAATGCATCAGAATATAATTTTAAATAGTGTCAGCCATTTAGAAGTTCCATCAGGAATCCTACTACATACAAATGAAGAACTAGACTCCATTATATTCTTCATATGTCCTGGTTTTGTTTTAGACTTTGACTGAGCCAAAGGTACAGGTGCATAAAAAAAAAAGAATAAAAACTAAGACCAGAAATTATTCCTTGTTTATCTTTGTCTTTTTTATTTTCTACTTTCTGTATATTGTGACTTCAAGGTACAACCTCAATATTAGAAAGTAATATGAGCCATAAAAACTAGATTTTGAAAATGACAGACTCCTGCTTGATCCATAAAGAAAGAGGAAGCATGGGCCAAAGCCAATGAAACCAATATTCTTGGGCCTATCCTGGCAAGTTTTATGGCATATAAAGAGCAGATGCTAGAATGGCAGTCACTGAACTGAGGCTAATTCAGGAGCAACAGAAGTTGTTACACATAAAAAAAAGCAATCAGGTCTCTGACTTTTTTTTACTTTTGTAGGTCACCCTTTGTGTGACCAAGTATCACAACTGCCACAAAGAGATGTGCAAGATGGGAAGTCAGGTAAATAATGAGACCAAATCACTGGCAGGTAAATAAGTAAATAAAACTGGTGGCATGTTAATTTACTACCAGGTAGATCTGTAAACTAACTGAACTGGCTTTGTGTTGCACAGGGTTGCAGATCCCTGTCTTTAACAGAAAAATGCTTTTATTTTGTTCTTCTTTATCATATAATTTACTCCTGTTTATGCTTTGATTTGTTCTTTTCCATCCTCAAGTTTTTAGTTTTTGGAGAAGTTCTTTCATGGGAAGATAAAGGAATTGGGTTTTGCTTAGGGAAATGGAACAGCTTTTAAAATTATGCTCTGATTGCTGTAGTTTAAGAATGTGCTTCTGAAATTTCTTCTAACATGTTAAATGTCTGTTCTTGATTGTTTTGGTGTTTTTTCCAGTTGACTGGGAATCCAAGGGCTGGTCTGTATAGCTGAGAATTAAACACTTGGAGCCCATTTGCATGTTCTGTTGTCACACTCTTGGTTTCAGTAAAGTTTACATAATACCTACTGAGTGGTGATGATACACTTAGAATGAAGGACATGAAAGCAGAGGGAGAAAGCTACGTCCCCAAAGTGACAATTAACCTTCAGTAAAATTAATAAATACTGGAGTAACTATTCAACTATATACAACTAATGGAAATGTTACATGAAGCAAATCATCTTTGAAGATTATTTTTCTAACAACATGTGTGATTATCATTTGGGTAGAGAGAGTGGAGAATAAATGTTGGGCTTTTGTGGTTTTAATCATGGCTAAAAATCAAAGGGTAAAATCAAAGAACTTGTTAGTCCATTCACTGATGCCTGTCTCAGTTTGTCATCTGATTTCATTGTTTTCTTCTGTTTGATCTGTACACATCTGCTGCTGCTTCTAAGTTGATTAGGCAGAGATGGTCTCTTTTAGTCTGCATTTGTATAGCAGCTGACACTGAGAGCTCCTGCTTTGTGCCCAGGGCTCCTGGACACTGTGGCAGCAGAAATGGAAATGAAAACAGAACTACTCTGAGGGGGTGTTCAAGTGTAGCCAAACCAACTTGCATATGCTTTGCACAGATGTCAGCTATGTAATGTGTGAAGTGATCTGAGTCAGTGTCAGTCTGTTCCCCTGTAGATGGTGCCCCTAGTTCAGGGATTCTCTTTTGGGTTGGCAGATCTGCATCCCTAATCCCCCTCCCCTCTTTCAAAGTCAGTTTTGCCAAAAAGGTGCTCAGGATGGTACTCCAGAAAAAAATGTTTTTCAGTGAAGGTAAGATGAGCTGGACTGAAGTCCCAGTTCTCTTTTCAGAGAGAAAACACAATCTGCTATATAAAATTACAAACTACTGAACTCTTAGCTTCCAGAACACCCAAATATTATCAATCTCCTTACCTTATGGCTTCCTCCATGTAAAATTTCTAATCCACTGTTAGTATATTCATCACATGGATGACTGTGTAATAAAAAGAATGTGAAATGTCATTTCTAATTTAATTTTGAGGAGTGACCTTGCAAAGCAGGTGGAAGATCTGTGTAATGGCAGTCAGTGTTACCTCTGAGGAGAGGGTCGAGACTTAAACAATGTTTTTCAAATCAGTATGAATGATTATCACAATGTGCATAAGAGAGCACATTCCATGTCTCCAATACAAATTAAGCATAACTCTGTATGGAGAAGCTCAAATGAATTGACTTCTAAGTGTAAAATATGCTTATATTTACACCAACCTGAGTGTGGAGTGAGAGTGAATAATATAAGTATCAGACTATAACACTGAAATAGAGGTGAAATCTTAAGGCTTCAGGCTTGCTAGACTTCATGCCTCTAATTTGAGATGTCCATGAAATCTTCACTTTGCAGCAGACATACAGCAAAAATGGCCCAGGAAGCCAGCCCAGGAATAAAGCATGGTGAGTTCTACCATCTAACTATGCAGAGTAGGCCAAGAATTTCCAGGTGAATTAAAAATGGGATAGAGTTACTAAATAATTAATTAATGTATTTTAAATTTCAGAAAATACTTCTGAATATTAGTAGCATGATAAATAATTCTTAAGGGAGTTTGTTTTCATTTAGCTCATATTGTCATTTCATTCAAAGTAAAATTACCTTATTATTTGAATTTAAAATGTCAAATCAAGAAAGTGTACCATTTTTTACAGTAATGATTATTTCATAATAATTTATGTCTGTTTAAAAATGTATTCACTTCTCTTACAAAAATGCAGTCACTGTACATTCTGATGTCTAGACCTTTGAGCTTAAAAGCTTGCAAACCACATACATAAATGAACTGAAAATTATGCTTCATTAATATAATTAGTAGAAAAGATTTTTAAATTTTGCTTTCTTCATAGCAATATCTTAGCCAGTATACAATATGGTAAGCTAGCATTTACTCTGGCAACTCTGTCTGTCAGAAACACCATTTTGTTTACAAACTAAAAGAATTGTTTTGTTTGCCTTATTGCTTTTTCTATAGCATATGCCATAGCCTTCAAATTGTGTGAGTATAAATTAGAAGGAAATAGAGCTCTCCAACTGTGTTGTTAAGATGATAAGGTCAATAGTAATGTCTCTTCTGCAAACCGTGATAGATATTTATCCAGGTCAAAGCTGAATTTTTATTCATTACAATATGTTAGTGAAAAGAAGGCCTTTCTTGCTTTTTAAAAAATTTAGGCAAAGAAAAATAAATCCTACTCAGTGAACCTAATTCTCCTCACAGTTAGGTATAAATCTGTAGTGAGACCGGCTGTCTTAAAAGCACAGTTTTCACAACTGTTATCTTCTATAAATCAAACTGCCTCAAAGTCCTAAAGAAGTTAATGTAGCAATGCATAATTTTAATTCAAGTGCTGAATTTAAATACTAAGTTTTAAGGTAACAGAAACTCCAGTTGCACTCTGAGGACATACTTTCTTTTTTACTCAATAGTTCCTACTTAGTCTGAGGCAATGTTATCTTCCCTGGCTGCTTATAAATCTGTATTGAGAGTCCCCTATCACCTTGCTAGGCTTTTTGCCTTTGGTCTATTCACTTGCCAGTCCTTTTACCTTCCTCTCAGTCCTTTCTGTTCATCTGAGAATATATTTTGGGATAACATTGCCAGTCCACTGTGAAATGGTCTGAACAGTCACAGTCATCGTCCTCAACCTGATGTTACATGCATTCCTGCAAGAGCCAGGACTGGTTCTTTACCATTAGGGATGGAGGTGAAGTCTGCAGTCAGAATTATGACAGATGATGAGATACAGTAATAAAGTGGTTCCTTGCTGAGGAATGGAAAGGTCATTAAGTCATTGGTTCATTTTCATTCTTGTTTGTATGTGAAAAGAAGTAGATACTAAGGAATGATGCTTCCTGGATAAAAACAAAATAAATTACAGGAAAAGAAAAGAATAAAAAACATACTAAAAAGCAATTTTTAGGATGGAGATAATAAAGGTTATCACTGGAAGCTTGTCTTTGCCCACACTGAGATTGGACTAAGAGCTTGCTAACTTGAGCTCAGTAATTTGATCCTAGGGTGAAGTTCAGCCCAAAGGAGTATTTGGTACTAATTAGTTTAAGGATTTTGGCTAATATCTCCTAGTCCTTTAGTGTGGATTTTCAAAGAAATTGTGATTTTATATGGTCTTTGATGTTGGAACTCTAAATTAAAATGTTCTTTCTGAAGATGAGAGCCTAGATTAAGTTATTCTGGGACTTCGAGTGGACTCCTTCATTCCTTCCCTTCTCCCTTCTGCTGGAATCTATGGCCTACACTTTCCCACTATAATCACAGAAAGGCATTATCATCATTATTCCCTCATAAATACAAAGGTACCTGCAGAATAACCTCGGGGATTTTTTAGAGCATCACTCATTCATCCTAAATTTAAAAAGACCTGTTCAGTGCTAAGACCTGTTTTCTTATTAGCTTCCTCTTCAGTTTGGCTTTTCTTCTGAAAATTATTAAGCTTTATCTCTGACCTAACTTTTTATTTTTTATTAAGAAAACCAGTCATGCCATTTTCATCATACAAGAGTTCATAAAAATGTTTACATTTAACTTTTTCCAGGAGATTTTCTTTCTATTCTACTCTTATTTAAATAGAACTAGTTTCATTTTTTTTCCTGCAGTCACTTCTAAAAAATCCTTGATGGTTTTCTTCTGAGGATAAAAGGTTATTTGCCAAAGTTATTTATGTAATTGCCAGTTTAATTACAATCTAATGATTCATTACTGTGACATACTGTACTCTGCAAACTGACCTGTGATAGATGGTAGCAGGCACAGTGGAAACAGATTCCCCTCTGTATGAAGCTGGGCAGGCTCAAACTGTGGTCCACACACCTGCCCTGAAAAACCACACCAGCCCTCTAGTGATGATCAGAGCATGAAAAATTCTCTGACTAAGCCTATTTGAAGTATTTCAGTATTGTGATGTTTTTACACTCCCAGTTTTTACCATGGATGCATAGTCCACTGACACTCTGTACTGCCTATATGTTGGTAAACACATTCAGTGGCTGTCCTGGAAAGGCATCCCAGAGCATGAGATGAGACTGGCTACAGAGACCAGCTGATGCTTTTGGCATCTTTGGTCTCACTCCACTATGGATGCTGTCTTGTATCTGATGTCTGCTTACAAGGATCTCAGAAATCTATGTACCTTTGTGGAAGGACCTCCAGCAAGGAGGCTGTAATGCCAGACTACAGAGAACTGTATTTGTAGTATGCAGAGGAGCCACCTGAGGTTCTGTTCCTATTTCTGGTGCTGGTTAGAGAGTGCTGTGAGAAAAAAAGATTTAATGCCTTTGCACGCTAAATTTCATGGCCATGAAGGTTGCTGCTAATGACATATAGTCATGTATCTACAAAGTAACTGAGGTTATGAGAGACTTTTAGGGGTCATCTCTTTACCCCCATGCTCAAAGCAGATCCTGATAGAACAGGTTCCTCAGGGCTTTCTTTGATGAAGGTTTTCAAGTCAGGTGGCTCTCAAGACCTCCTTATAATGCACCAGATGTGGTTTTACAAGTACTGAATAAGGAGATAGATTTCTTGCTTTGACCTCCTGGGTCTTCTCTTGCTGACACTGCCAAGAATGTAGTTGGCCGCTTGTGCTGCAGCACCATACTGCTGATTCACGTTCATGACTCAGAAGCACAGCTATACATTGAGAAATTGAAAGGCTGTGCATGTGCATGTCCATCCTTGATCAGAATCAGCCAAAATGGGTCAGCTTCTCATAGCTCCTTCATTAATTTGGTGTCAGGGAGTCCATGAACCATCCTGTGAGAGGCCACAACCATCCTTCCTGATAGAGAGCTGTGTCTCCTAAAGTGATGGTCTACTGGTCATATGGACACCATTTATTACTTTAAAAAGTTGGGGAATCTCCTGTGGGAGGAGTATAGGGATTCTTCTGAAACCATTCCATTATGGATGATATACATGAGGTCTGTGAGCAAATTTATGATCTTGACAATAGATTCTCCTAGCTCAAACTAATGATCAGGAGTGACTAAGCTTGAAAGGGTAATGACATCCTTCTGAGATCTGGAGCTTCAGAGAGGTATACCAAACACTTGGCAAATGCAATTATTCTTGTCCTAAAATTCACCGTCATCCTGAAAATCTGCTTTAAGCTGTTCTGGGCCTGGAGATGGATGGTTTTTCACTATCTAAAATTAATTTCATTTGTCCCAAGTTTCCAGACAGGAAAGAACAGATTGCACTTATGCAGCTATGGCCTAGTCTGTCCTGGTAGGAGGTTAGAATTTGCTTAAAAGGTTTTGTCCTTGTTCTTCACGTGGAAGAGTGGAAATGAATGACCACTCACTTGCAGGATGTCTGCAGAGCAGATTTAGATTGTCGTAATGCTCTGTGGGCTTTAGGAAGGAGAGAGCTGCCCCTGTATTTGGGACAGTTACAGCAGTGTTTGAAACAGAAATTGAGGGTCAATAAATGCAAATTAATGGTCTATAATTATCTATAACCACTAAGAAGACATTGTATTGAGGGCAAACCAATCTGGGACACAATCTGCAGACTGCAGCAATGTGGATGCAGCTCAAGTGTGCACCAAATACAGACTTAGTCTATGAATCACCTTTGCCAAGTATATCAGGTATACTTATACAACATTTCGTGTAGCTCTAGATTTTTAATTCAGCTTTTCATCTTCATTCATATAATCCAGCCTTGGAGTAGATATATCAGGACCTTTTCCTTGCTTACTTTTTGGGCCCTCTCATTATACATTAGAGATTTCCTTTCCAAGCAGTCATGCACAGATTCACTCTGAGACAGGATAATGGTACTTACTTTTTCTACAATTAAGTGTTACAAGCTCTTTGATAACTTATATACTTACCTCTATTACAGCAGTAGGAAAGCCTATATAGTAGAAATAAAGGTAGTATAAAGCAGTAAAGCTAATATTGCAGTATTAGAAATGAAATTAATTAATATAAAAGTAAAATAATCAGTGTATTGTCTAAAATAAACCAGAAACAGTGTATAAAGTAAAATAAAACAATAAATTAATTAGCAAGCTAGGATAGCTGTAATAGTGTAGTATTAAAGATATATACTATAGCAGTAAAGGATATAGTAAATTTTACAGTGAGGCTACTCTAGTAGTAGTAAAGCTAGTATAGCAATTAAGAGACTCTTCTCTTGGCATGGAGAGTGAGTTTAAAGTTTGTTTTGGAACTGGGGCTTGTACTGTCTGGAAAAAGATGAAAAAGGCTCTTTCTGATATTATTCTTTTTAACTTCAAGGGGTTGCTGGAATACCCTGAAGCAACCTGAAAATATGCAAAATTCTTTCACTTTCACAGTAAGAGCTACATTTTTAATACAGTTTCAGTAACAATTCCTCCTATAATACTTTTCCTGCAGAAAATTATGAATGTTTATTCTTCTAATTACAAAATATATCTAATGCATGTTTTCATGATAGAAAGTATACCAGAGTAATCTTTGCCTTCAGGTCATAACACTTGAGCCAGAACTGGAGAGTTGACTGAACTGAAATTCTCCTAATAAGCCACAGAAAAGTGACTAATACAATGATCATCTCTGCAGCTGTTGCTGGAACCATCAGCACTATCTGAGACTGAATATTATTACTACTCATCATCAATATGCTCTGCCTCAGGATGTCATTTCTAAGGTGATTTTCTCATCACTATATTTTTTTTCATTTTTGGTTTCTTATCTTGTCTTCTTTATCCTTGCCATATATTTATAGCTTCCACACAGGAACTGTAATTAAACCTTTTCTTTGCTCTATGCCTTCAGCCTCCAATGCATTGTATAATGTTATAGTCCTAAAGTAGAAGAGTAAGAATCCACTAATGTAAACTTTTGGGAAAGTTTCCAAAAGTACATTCTGATTTGAATCATGTAATAAATTGCACTGACATACAGTTAAGCTTATAATGGTGTACTAAGATCTTTCCACAGATATAACAGAAATATGGGACTTTTGTGCCTTAGAATTTCTAAAATGGAGCTCTTAGTGAAAGAACACAGGTAATCTGAAGTCTGAGAATGCCTATGATCAAAACTGAACATCCATTTTCTATTGGTATCTAAATGTAGGTTTAATGGCTTAAATAAAGGTCATTCTGATATTTTCTGGCCTTTATTCTTCCTAGTGTGAGAGAGATGTTTGGGTATGGTAGTACAGAGGTTCTGTTTGCCTTTTTTATATTATTTTCCTTTCCATGTCTTGTTTGTGTTTAGCTGTATCATTTTAGTCCAAGTTCTCTAAAGTTCTTCCCCTATTTTTCCTTCTCCTGTTTGTAATATTTAAATTGCATTTGAACTCGACTTTCTATATCTGACTTGCTATATACAGATTGAATTATTTAGCCTAAATTTTCCATTATGAAACTCCTCAAAAATCCATTGCTCATAAGATGACTGACAGTTTTGGGACATGTTCTTATTGTTTTCCATTTGGACATTTTACTGGTCTCAAGGCAGATTTAATAGAACCCACATTTCTCCAATTAGAACTAATTTAGGAGTGTAAAACTAGTTTGATCTTTGACTATCCTATCTTCTCCAATTCAAACCTCTCAGTTAAATGCCCTAATTTTCTTCTGATTCTTTATATATTCACTTGATGTCATTGACTCCAAGAATGCTGGCCCTTCACTTAGAACATCCTATTCTAGCAGCCTTCTTTAATGTCAGCCTGGCTACTCAGAAGCTGCTGAATATATTGAGTGTATGGCTACTCAGGAGCTGCTGAATCTCAGGTTTCTCTACAAATTGCCTCTATATTTTTGGTATCCCTTGACACATACCTGTTAATGCATTATTCAGCTTTAACCCAATCCTTATAGCAAAAATAGAACACAATTTTTAAGTCTTTATTATTATAATTTGCGTTAAATAAAACTTACTGCTTTTTAAAAAAAGAAGCTCAGATGTAGATGGGCACTAAACCACTGCTTGTGACAGCAAAAAGCTATGTATTTCTGAAAGTAGTTTCACTTGTTTTCACATCTCAAGGATTCAGATTGGCTCTTACCTTGACAGTACCAGTTGGCTGCTAAAGCTAAGGCAGATTTGAAACCTGCCAAAAACCAGAGATGTGTGCTCTGAGAAAGGTCATTGTGCAGTGGGAAACAGAGCCACGGTTTTCCACAGTGTCAAATCTACCTAAGAACAGAGATCCAAGGTGCTTTTATTGATGCTCAGTCTCTACTTAGTTGAAGAAAGCCAATCTGTAGATGACAGATTCCCAGTGGAACTGTGCTGGAAATCCAAGATAGTAGGGATGTGGAGGAGGACACCGAAGACTCTGTAAATTCAGATTACCATATTATAGCTGCGTCTGTGCTAGGATGCCCTGACTAACACAGTTTTTTATTGAGGTTCTCTTTGTACGGTGTAGGTAGGGCTCCAGGTCATAAACTGTTCTGCTTCTGGGCTTGAGAAAGTGAGCCTAAACCCATCCATTAGCCAGGGTCTTGACTGAGACATCACATTCACATCAGTGCTATGACCTCTTCAGGCTTTGTCTGCCGTAGCAGATGTAACAGGAATACCAATCAGGAAAGATTTTTAAAAGTCTTAAAAACTGATTTGTGTGAAACCTGTCCCAGCACTCTCAATAGCTCCCACAAGGAGTAGTACCACATAGCATCCTGCTTATAAAACAAACTCTCAGATGTTTCCTGTTATTAAAATGCTAGTGATGTTATAGCACTAGAACACATTTAGCATAATTGTTTTGCATTGGCATCCATAATTTCTGATGTCAGTTCTGCATATCCTTGTTTTTGATTCCACCACGATTTCAGTCTTCTACCATTTTTATTCTTTCAATGATTCATTCAAGCTTGCAGTTTGAAAGTCCATCTGCTTATTTTAAAAGTAGATCTTTCTCTTTCCAATCAGGAAAAGAAACAGCAGAATCAACATAACATAGCTGGAATTCAGGTAATTGCACATATATTTACAGAATGCAGATGTGTTCCTTTTCACAGTCAAAATTTGTAAGGCAGTTTAATAATGACTGCCCCAAAACATGCATGCTATCATTGCAGGAAACAAGCTGTTTTTTGAACAAATTGCGTGGAATGATGCAGCATGACATGAGTCATGCAGATTAAAATTTATTCCAAATTAACAATTACCACATTTTACTAATTGGTAATATTTCAAATGCACAGTTTTACAGGACTAGTAGACATTGGTATTGTAATTTGCCCATAGTAAAACAACAAATAGAAACAAATATTCTGAAATTCTGCTTCAGAAAACTCATTTTCTCTTGGCATTGAGCACTCTTCTCAGCTCTACTCTGAACCCTGGGATTTTGTGAACATTTCAGATTTGTTTTTTCACTTGTTTTACATTTGCAGCTAGCTTAAAAACATTATGCAGTAAAGCTTGAAAAAACCAGCACCCAAGTGTCAAATAACACAGACAAAGTGCAATCCCCAAATTCATGTAATTTTCTAAATTTAATTTTCAAGCCAGTCTTTTAAGATTTGGATTTCTTTTTAAATAGTTGCAGTACAAAAGATTCTCAAATTCTCATCAATCTAGTCACAATACCAATACACAAGAATTGATGTTAGTTGAACTTACAACAAATCATTATAAGAAAGGAAGGATGAACAAAAAGTAATTTGGCATGAATGAGCCATGTATTTTGGCATATGCTGAAGTAGCAGTATTGCGTTATTACAAAGATTAATTTTTAAATTTAGTTGAATGCCAGAAGGCCAATTTTTAATGTTTCTCTCAAGAAAAAATCTGTAAGATTTTCTTCTATACCTTTCCTGTTATACCTCAGTAAATGTGGCTGCTTTCTGGTGGTTTGGAGCCCCGGTGCTTTCCCTGGTTTGAGGTTTTCTTCTCCAGTTGAGTAACCCGTTCTTGTGTCCCTAACTGTTTGGACTCTCATAACATTCGTTTGGTCTAGAATTCAGGCATTTCTAAGGAGTCTGCACAGAATCTGTAAAATGCAGTTGACAGGACTATAGGTGTTTTCATATCCTTGGGTTTGCATACATCTGTAATGGTTCTTAACCATTTGCTTAATCTTTGCAATTTCCATCGTTTCACTTTGCCACAAGTTACCTATGAGTTGAGCTGGAAAACAGGCAGGATTAGACATTTATATTGTTTTGTATCTGAATAATGTGGGAGAGATGAAAAAAGCTCTTACTATTTTCCAAGTATTGTCCTTCTTCACTGTAACCAAATTATATTATCTCATTAACAAATTTAACCTCTTTCACTTTGAGATGACTAGAATGCAAAATACTTCCCTCGATGTAGATGATTTGCTCAAAAGATTAAATTGGTCTTTCTGAAGAAAGCAAATGCATCAGCACATCTATACTCAAAGGATCAAAGCAGGAGGTATGTCTCCTTAATGAATGATTTTGAAACTTCTAGACAAAAAGAAATCTCAGTGTAATTAAAAGAAATGCTGGAAGCATAGAAAACAAAAGGGTGCTTATAACAATATACATCAGAAAGTGTAAGAATAAGAAGATGAGGAAAAATCTAGAAGAGAAAGCTTTGCTGGCTACAATAGACATCAAGGGTCTTGAGCCTAAACTGGGCTCTGATGGATTTCTGGCTGTAAATGCAGTTTTCCAGATTGAACCTGACTTTGATAACTCAGTGAATTATTAATTAGCTCCTTCTCTCATCAGGTGTTCACTGGTGAGCAGAAAGTCTATTGGCATTGTAAGCAGGACAGGTATTCAACCAGGAATGCTCTAGAGATATTTTTAAAAGGGAAGTTTTTGTTTCCTTTCCAAATAGGACTTTATTTCAGCTTATCTACCTTTATCTCTAATCCCATGCCATTCTCCTCTTTTACCCTTCCCATTTCCTTCTTTGAAATAATTTTTATTAGTGTAGCTCCCCAAAATATTCTTGATTCATTGATGTTGGCAGAAAATGCTGATCTGTTTTAATCAAATTCTATAGGAATGTATTTGTTTCAGTGAAACTACAGCTGAAAGCAATTATGGGCTCCAATTCTGAATCCCTGTAACAAAATTAAAATTTAAAAAAATCCCAGGAGCTTTTCTAGCCACTAGGTTTTAAGTTAGTTGCACTCTCTTGGGAATTGAGGCTGCAAGTTCAAGTCCCTGTTGCATCCAATTTGGAACTGGAATTGGAACAGAAAATTGGATCTAGGTCATCTGCATTTCAGGCAAGTATCCTGCTCAGCAAGCCAAGAAGTCAGCATCCCTATCCAACAAATGTTTTTCCTTTAATGAAGTCTTGAATAGGAGGAATTTAGCTTCTTCCATGCTATGCAGAGGAGACAGTGGTACCCAGCCCGCCATGGTCCCCTTCCCGTCCTGAGCCATGTGGCAGTTCCACACTCAGTTTCAATAGACCCATTCCTTTCTAGTAAGTGACTATCAAAAGCCTTGCTAAAAAGAACTTTAACACTCCAGCTGGCACTCCTGTGAAGTCCTGGGCTGCCCCTCTCTCTGGCACTGCAGAGATGTTCTGTTTTGTCCAGAGATAAAGGCGGGAAATGTGGAGACGTAACTGAGGTTCTCCGTTCCCCCTTGATGCCTAGCCTAGTAACAGCCCAACCCTCCATTCCCTGGTCCAAGGCTGGAAAATAAGAGGAGAGATTTGTGCCCAGATAATAGGAGCAGGCAGAACTTGCCTGAAGCAGTTTTTCTTTTCTTAAGGGAAAAGGCTGGTAAATGGAAATTTAGAAGTTCGACATCTATTTGAAGTATTGAACTCTTGTGTTTACTTCATTCTCTCCCTGGATTTTCAAGTATGAGCTATTTTCATCCAAACTAGAAGAAAAAGCAAGGCAAACTGGCACATGAAGCAACCAGTGTCTTCCTTACTCATATCGGCCCATTACGAAGGCATATTTTAAGTTTCCTTTTTCTCCCAAAAGACATATTAAACTCAGTTTTTAAGGGCTTTAGAGTACAATCAAACCAGCTCAGCACAGCAGGAATTCACGTATTTTTTTTCCATATTATTACAAAGTCTACTTTCAAGTGTCTTTGTACACCATTGCATTTTGGGAATTCTGGAGATTATAAATAAAAGCATCTTCTTTTCTTGAAAGAACCTCCGGGCAAGTTCTTTCAAAAGAAGCTTCTCTTCACAACATTAGAGAATTCAGTGTAAAGTTCACTGTTAAAGGAAAAATATTCCTCCCATTTATCAAAAGATTATTTTAGACATATTAGTTTAAGACATACCTTTAAAAGGTTGAGTGTTTAGAAATCACAACAAAACCCTTTGTTTTCTCGATCTGTGTGTTTGCTTTGCCACTTTCAGGCTGTACGTTCATAGTTTTGTTCCTTGTTTACTGATTGCATGTATTTTCTAAATGCACACAGATCAACGTGGAAACACCATTTGTGCATGACCTTATCTCAAAGTGCCAGATGGACATAGACAGGTAGCAAGAAAGAAAGCTATGTAAAAAGTAAAGATTTTCATTTGCACTTCCTGACAAGTCTGAGAGATGGGAAAGTATTTGCTTAGTCCTTCAGTGAAGGATTGGATTCATATTCTCAAGCAAGTCCAATGGGAAATTCCTATTAGGTCTGCCAGTGTTGTCTGTTGCACGAAATGACAGATTTGTATTTGACTAAGACCATAAGGATTTCAAAGAAAATAATGGTGATTCGAGAAATTTAACTGAAAGTTCTTGGCTAACTCTGAGGTGTTAAACAATAACTTGTGGAGGGTTGGTTGTATAGGACTCAGAGATTTCTAGAAAAAGGTTCACCCACATGCCAAAGTTAATGACATATTTAAAATGTCAACTAAATGATTATACAGCCACTTTTCTCTAAAGTTTTTGATGTATGACAGGTGAGTATCACGTTCCCCCAGTGGAATGAAGACCAGGACAGCAAATGGGAATTGATCATAATTGCTGCTGAGGTGGAAAGATAACGACCAATGACCTTCTTCATTGATGTGAACAATAATGTTTACTGTGGATAAAATATATACTTTCAGGAATGTGGCTCACAATCAGAAAATCAATAAGGAGAAGGTTCAGATTCTGCTGCCTGTGTACTAAATGTTTGCTGACCGAAATGAGAGCTCAATAGGCAGATCTGTCAGCTGTGGAGTTTTACAGCTTTGCACTTTGAAATTGGTCAAAAAGTTGGAATTGAGACTTGCTCTTCACACTCACTTTCACAAATAAACAAGAGAAAATGAGGGGTATTTTTGAAAAATAAGAGAATAGTAATTTATCTAAAGAATGTTTCTTTCTCTAAAGAAATGTTGACTCTCAATTATTTTCAGATATGATTTCAGCAGGAAATTAAACACACTTCAGGTAGTAAAAAAAAGTGTAACCATGGCTCTTTGTATACAGATGTTTACAAAGAACCCTTTATTAAAGAATTTGACCCACAGGATGAAAATGTAAGATAGGTTTTAAAAAACAGCCATGTCTTAATTCAATGAATATTTATCTTATGCCATATAAAAGCATGTGCGTGTTGAAGCTCTTGCCAAATGCCATTAAATTAAATTAAAAATACATACACTGTTATTTTTCAGAATCAGTGGCTTCACAGAGTATTACAACAGGAACTCAAAGAACCCATTGGGTTCTGGTTTAATTTTATAATATTCTAGTTAATAATGTCTATTAAAACATCCATTAAAAAAGCATCATGCTAATTTAACTGGGAATATATAATAGATGCTGTTTAATGCTCCCATTAAATTAATGCTAAGACTTAGTGTCTTCAATAGATGTTGTTATTAATGATATCTTAATCAGATGCTCATATTAAAAAGAGTAATGCAACATTAATTAAAAGCAAGCTAGGACTTCACTGTCAAGAGAAAAACCCCATACCCAATAGACACCAAAATATTAGCAGTAGCAAAATATTTTTTTCTTTGGTTCACTGTCTTCTACATTCTACCATTATTTTCCCTCTAGTGTAATGACCTCAACTGCACATTGTAATCACATGATATGTCAAATGGACATAAAATATATGCTTACACGGTGATGGAATGCTTCTTAGTTTCTATCTCTTTCTTTCTGTTTTTTAAATTAGTAAATGCAGAGTTTAAATGAACCTGAAAATATTGATGTCCAAATACTATTTGATGGTAATTTCTGTATTTATAGTCTGTATTAAATTATAGATGCATATTGTTTTGTATATGTATAGATATTTCTGTGTACTTGATGGCATAAGTTTATTATTTTGAAAGCCTTTTTTTTAAAAATTCAGTCTAATTCATAAAGCTCAAGTCTGTAAAGCTACTGAAAGGCAAGAAATGGCCATGTTTGACTGCTGTGAGACAGAAACATACAAGGAGGTCTCCTCACACATGCCATGATGGAGCTGCAGCTAGGACAAGACAATATGGAAGCCAAAAGCCATAGTTTGTTGCAAATACCAAATAATAATAAACCTTAGGGGGTTATATCCATGCTACTATGGCTTTTCTCCACCTTGAAATGCAAGCTAAAGCACACTCATCACCAAGGTCAGAATAATACAACTTTGTTTTTAAGCTTGAAAGTCATCGCTTTTCTCTGTCATCAAACACTGAGCAGAAACGAATACACAAGAAAGAAAATATCATGAAGATAATGCTCATAGCCACATCTCCGATAGGGAACAAGATTCACATCACTTTGTAGACTCATATTTCCTGACATTTGTCCTAGCAGATTATGATCACAGAAATAAAGCCGTGGCTGGGAAACACCACAGGAAGGATTAAATTAAATGATTATGTAAACTTCCAAATAAGACTACTTCTACTTGCATCCTGACTGCTAGAAACCTTTTAGAGTTTATTTAGAGACTGACTCTTTTTCAGTGTAGCAGGGTCTTGTTTAGGGATCCCCTGACAATTTTAGCTTGTTTTATTGGGCATGCATTGCCCTGCAGTTGCCATCTCCTTGAACAGAACTGGCTGTCAAACCAGCAGCTGCTGCCTGTAGCCCGTTCACCAGTGCCAGCCAGCAGGAGACCATGACTGAACTGCAAAGAAGGATAATATCACATACAAAATCCACTAAAGTCATATTAGGTTGGAACATGATTAAAAATCTCAGATACAGTGCTAATGGGAACCTCTGTACCAAATCCTTGTATTTCTAATGAAGAATTATTTCAAGAAAGTAGGAGAGCTTTTCTTTTAAAAGTGAAAAATAAAAATGACTACCCTCTTTTAACCCCAGTTGCTTAATATATTTCAGGCAGGGAATTCAATCAGCAAAAGCTAAGTGAATTGAACACTGAAAAGATTTTTAAAACAGATTGGACAGGTTTATAGCCTATGTAAAACAAAAATAATCAAATAATATTCATGTGCTAAACTGATTACCTTCAGCTCCAATACTGCACAGCAGGCCTGGTCATGTGGGAATGGGAGGAGAGCTGCAAACAGGCTGACACTGACTGGAATTTTTGCCTGATAAAAAAACAGGGAGAAATCAGGGTTGACTCTTACAGTAATAGACCTTCCTTCAAGAAAACGATTATCTCATGTTTGATCAAGATGCTTTTTTAAAATTTCAATTTTCATTTTCCTTTTGCTTTTAGAATTAATTACAACCCGGTTGCAAAAATGGAAATAATATATAGGGTACTATTTGTCAGCCATTAACCATTTGTCAGCCATTAACCACAAATCTTTCTAAGAACTCTTTTTTGTTTTAAACTTATGGGGTCTCCCTTCTCTTCTCACTCTCAGCAGGGAAGATACCTTTATAACTTGTCCCTCTCCTATACAACCCAAGTTACTCAAATCCTTGTGCTTGTGGGATCAACTGCTCAGAGAGCACAAAGGGAATACTAAATATTAATTGGATTGGTTTCAGACTTTGCATCTGTTTTGAACATCTACACAAATGAAAGTAATGAAGAATCAGATTCAGTAACCTTTTACATTCAGTTTAAAGAGACCTTTTTTTCAGTAGAAGGAAAACCAAACTCATATTATTACTGATTAATTCATAACTTACTTGTGCTGCCTGCATTATAAAGGGAGGAGTAGGTAGTTGCTGCTGTATTGAGAACTAGCAAGTAACTGCAGAGTTAAAAGGTATATTAAATTAGTCTCACCAAGATTTTCTGAGATGACTGGGTGAGGAACACATTTTATATTTAATTAAATTACTAATTTTATATTTAATTTAAACAAAGTGTTTCCTTACCCTTTGTTTACCACATGTATTCATAAATTTAGAAACAAAGCAATAGGTGCTGAAAGTACATGAACTCTAAGGTTAATAGAAATTTTGTAGATTTGTGATATTCTCATAAAAATTTGCAAACACAAAGTGTAAAGTTTCTGTATTTTGAACCATGTGTAACAAACAGCATGCCTTTATCAAATAAAGGATTTCAATACAATTTTTGGAAATATTTTATCCAGCCATGTCACAAATAATAACAACAATTAATTGATTTTATTTAAAATTTTGTCTCTTACAAAGAGAGGAAAAATTCCAATTTGGGTGTTGAAAAGATGAAATAGTTATAAAGCTCTAAAACCAGTAATTTTCAGCTTTGAAGCCAGTACAGATAGTAAAAAAGGTAACACCTTATGCATTCTCTTTCTGACAACAAAATGCCTAATCTGTGGTACATTATTAGAACTAAAAAGCTCCAGCAAATGGCCAAGAGAACAGAGGAGTTCCTAAATCTGATGGCTGAGTCATTCCTCTTATTTCATGGTTCCTCTCAGCATTAAAGCACACTGCTGATCAATCTGCAAGACAGGGATTTGCAATGCCAAATCTTTCAGGACAAAGTTGATAGCTTATTAAAGATTCCTTAATTTTGGTGGTCAAGCTGTTCATGAATCAAGAGTTGGAGCTTTGAGGGTTGGCACTGCAGAGCAGCACGACTATTACAGAAAATCTAACCATGGGAAATAATCTTGGGTTGTATGATAAACACATGATTCATCTTGTACTCACAGATGAAAAATATTGCATTGAAAGATAAAGAAAATTTTATTACAAAATGTATTCCCTCTCCAGAGGAGAAACTTGGATAAACTTTGATAAACTGAAGATATTTCTCAGTATTGAAAGTCACATTGAGGACACCAGGAGTCACATGTAAAGGAAGATTTAAATTCCCTCCAGTCAATGGATATAAAGCTGTCTAGGATTTATATTACAAAAAACACAGGGGTTAAAAAACCTGCAGGCTACAGTTCTGCTGGCTGGCTGAGTACTTCATGAAGGACACTTTGGAACAAGGAGAAATCCTATTCAGAAAGGAATAAGGCCTGATTAGCAAAGAAACATTTAAGAGGTCAAAAAGGGCAGGGAAAAGAAAGTATTTGAGAAATATATCTAAATAATAAAAGGTTCTCCATCAATACAAGTAAAAAAGAGAACAGAAATACCCAGGGTTCCATACAGTAGGAGGAAAATATGAGCTTTGGCATCATGCCTTTATTAGGACAAAGAATTTTTTGCTTTTAAAAACTGAACTCTGGTATGAACAGACAGGGCAAAGCTAGAGGGTAATGCAAAGAAAATGGATGTAGATACTTTCCACCAATTTTGATAGAAATGCCATTATGAGCTTAAAAAGTCGCTACTGTGTGACTGTGTTTTTAACAAATCTTTTCAGTAAGAACTATTACTATTTGGTTGGAGAATAGAAAAAGTAGCAGTTATATTTTCAATGGAGAATAAATGTGATACAGACAAGTGCAAACTTGCTCTTTTGTCTATATGTAAGATAACAAATGCTGAAGTAGAGCTCATTAGAGACCTTAGGGGTTAGAGAATATTTGTTAAATATCACAGGAAATTATCAAAAATGCCTGGTAATATAGGTTCTCAACAAATCAACACAGGAAGTCTTACCTACTTTAAGAGGTGAAGCACCAAATAACTGAGTCAAATGTAAAATTGTGGTTGAGGTTCAGTAGCTCAGCCATCAAAAGCTAAACTAAAAGTGAATAGAAAGGCTTGTCCAAGGCAGAAAGACATGGGTAGTAATGAAGAACAGCATTAGATCTTTACCACTATGTCCATGGGTCTGTATTTCTCGGAAGATTTCAATAATGAATGGCACCAGCAATATGTTAAAACTTTCTGCTGGTAAAAAAGCCAAATTGTTGTGGAATAGATGGGGAAGGATCTAGAACAGCCTTCCCATGCTCTATGCACCCTTCAGGACTGCACAAACTGATTGCTAGAATGACAGTGTTTGGATCACTTGACAAAGAGATCTCTTTCAGATATCCTTGCATTCACCAGAATGCTTCAGAAGCCCATCTTCAACCTTTTAATTTGCATTTCAAAAACCACATGCCAAACTGGCACAGATAGTGCTTCTGTTTGATGCATAAGTAGTTTACATGTTCTTTGAACAGTCTGCCCACAGTATCCAGATGCTCTGAAGTCAGAAGGATAGTGCTTATGAATCTGACTGGATCCACTTGCCAGCTTTACAGTGCCAAGAAAGCCCATAACATATGCACGGGAACCCAACAGTCTTATCTGATCAGCCTGAACAAGAAAAAGCTTGGTAAGGTGTTTTGGCAAAGGCAGTAAGGGCATTCACTGGTGGAGCCTCTGCCAACAGTATTTAATCTTTACCATTTACTATGGAATTCTTAGGTTAGATTTAAATGTACTCCCAGTTTTTACTTACACATTGCCAAACTTTACCAGCTGTAGCTATTTTACTGATCAAACCCTCCTCTTTAGGTTCCCCTAGATGCAAACCGTGTCAGCTGGAGAAGACCACTTTTATTAGCACACCTGGGAGATCTCTTTTTGATAGCTTCAGACAACCTTCACAGAGAGTTTCAGCTGTTTCAGGTGACTGATGAGCTTAGCTGCTCATGAAGAAAGTAATGTCTTATTTCATTAGGATCTTCTAGCTGATGCTCCTGTCTTGGGAGCAGCGCAAAGAGCTCAGGGAGTTCGTATGCACGTCACAATATATGAACTAGCACACACAAGTGAAATCGGATTTTCTGCAAACAAAAATGTTCGTGTAGTTAGGCCCTTGCTTCTTTGTCTTTCCAGGTTGAGAATTACGTTATAACTGAACTCAGGTTTGAGTAGAATTTTGCATAAAAACATTTTCTCTAAACATGTTTTTAAGATGAGTTGCTTGCACAATAATTCTTTTCTGCTGGAGGCATAGTCTGTGGGTATGACCACTCTCTTGTGTCAGTTCTTCAGTGAAAACATAGCCTAAAAATCTATCTTTGCTGCAGTTAGTTCCAGTGACAGGAGTTCATTTGTTAAGAACTAAGGGGATTCTTGCCCTGCTTGTGGGCAGTGCATTTAAAAGACGTGCTCCATCCCTGTCCTACGTTATGTGTTTACAACAAAGCATTCAGAAGCCTAAATGGAAAGGCTGCCTTGCTGTTGCCTGTGGCACAGATTCTTGCTGTAGCTTTTAAACTGCACCACTGTTTGACTTTCTCTCCTTGATTATATATTCATACATAGAAATAAGTGTGGAATAAGTGACTGCTTTATAAATGTGCTCTCTCAGAGTGTAGAGCTGCTGTCTGCAGAGAACATTTATTCATGGAGGGCCTGCAAGGCCTCTGTGTGAGCAGCAATGTAATCTGGCTCTGACTGCATGGAACTGAGGGCAGCCATGGCACCAAAGCTTACAGTTGCTGACCTTGGGGATGCTGTGTTTACAGCAAGTCCCAGAAAGGCACCAGAACCAAGAACAGGTGGCCTTGAGTTGTGCGAACAGCCTACGGGGTTTTAAACAGTTCTGATTTATTCAGTGTGGCAGTCCCTGTATAATAAGGTTGGACTTGGAGATTGCAAAATAGGAAGTTTCCACGTGGTTTTTGGTGAATATGATAAGGAATACGGGATATAGCTTTTCATGTAAGAGGTTGACATTCACTCCATCATCACTTTTAAGATTCTGAATGACACTGCTTGTGGACACATCTTGTGTTCCCTGCTGTTGCCTGATCTCTCAGCCAACAGTGCAGAGCTTCCCATCTCTTGAACACCAGTCAGTCCTTTATAATTTGCTACTTTACCACAGTGATCATGTTCCTAATAACCTCAGACTAAGAAGATAAGTGTTACTGAAATTATTTGTTGAATTTTCTTATTTTTTTTCTGTTTAACATACCTTCTTTTTTTTCCCCCATGAATTTTGTCAGATTTAGATCCTGATCCTTCAAACAGGCAAATTATTTCAGTGGATCTGTAATAACAGATAATAAAAGAGGGACACCAGTGCCCCCACAAAAATCAAAATTCTTACCTGTTCATCTCTCTTGAGCAAGAATCTTTCAAACTTAGATTTGTCAGACTACCACAAAGGTACATCACACATCTCACTACAATATTCTTTTTTCTGGTCCTAAACAAGTTCGTTCTTGTTTCAAAACTGCCCATTGCCGTCAAATATTTAGCAACTGCAGCTTGTATTTTGGGTAAGTTAGTATCTTTACAAACTCAATTTTATTGTCAGTGTAATGTGACAAAAGTCATGGCTGAATATAAATAGCCTAACTCATTCCATCTTTTCCAACTAAAATATTTGGAGTTGGGCATTAAAAATAGAAAATGTGTACATACAAAACTTTGACAACTCTGCAAAAGAATGTCTTTATGAAACTGTTTTCTGCTGGATGTTTCTTTCAGGGAAAGTCACCTGTACTGACCTGGGGATGAGAATGTGACACCACCATACTGCGCAGGCACTTGCAACCTCTACTCTAAAAGGGCTTTCCCAGAGCCTCTAAGTGCAGTTTTCAATCCAGTCATGAAGATGCCTGAGCTTTGCTGTGAGCAGTACAGGAATTTTAAAAAAAAAAAAAAAATTGAAAATCTTCAACTTTTCACATTTGGTGTAGATTAATTTCTATTTACATGTACCTTCATAGCAAAGTTGAGTCAGAACTTCCTTTGAGGTCCTGAAGCATTCCTAGATGAGCATTTTCATGGCCTCTCAGAATTCTCTGTTTCCCTGCTGGTTTGTGGGTCCTTCTGACCCAGAGCAGAAGTTCCTATAGCACCCACCTTCACTTAGGATAATGCTGCTATTCCCCAGATTTATGGCTGCAGGCTGTGTCCTGCACAGGCCTTTTGTCAGCCATCTAGCTGATAGGCCTTGGAGACATAGGAAAGAGCCTTTTTTACATTTTTGATGAGCAGCTGAATTTGTACCTCACCTGAAGCTCTCAGCTGAAACTCTCACTGTGCAGATAGCCAGAAAAATATTAAAAAGAGGTCTCACTGGTGTGTAAAGTGACCTCTTTCCAGACAAATCATCAGACACCCTGGGGAGCGGAGCTCTTATAATGATTACTAGCTAATGCACTTACATATAGCAATGGTCAGTAAGGCAAACACAATGATTTTGCAAAGTGAGGGAAGATAACATTGCATCACCTCTGTTTTCTATGAAACTGCAAATATACAGTGAACTTTTGCAGACTTCTGTCATTTGTTGACATTTTTTTGTCTTACAGAAGGCAGAAACTGAAATGGGCAGTAACCCAGTGATTTTCCAGATGGTATTTACTTTTCTTTTTACATAAAGTCTCTGTTACATGGCCTCTTTTATCCTATCAATTTTTATTCACTAACTACTTTCTGTCACCAACTTTTAGAATCACATCAGTACTAGCAGCACCATTATTGTCCTTATTCAGCAAAACACATATGTTCCAAAATTTCCAATGCCCCTGCAGCAAGAATAGTTACAGAATGATTTGGAAAAAAAAAATCTTATTTTTCTTGATATTCTGTCTAACAGCACTGTACTTTAGATTTACTGAGGTTACAACAATAATATGGAAAATGTCTTTTGGCTTTTATAGTATTTTTTATCTTGGAGCTCTCTGTGCCAGATAAAGAGATGGAATCACATTTATATTTGATCCAAGAAAGGTAGATGAAAGCAGGCAGAAAAAAAAAGTTATGTTAAAAGCAATCAGGTGCTCTAGAAAGATGACTTTTTATTTTGAAAAGCTATGCATATATCCAGTCAAAAGATGGGGACAGAATGAGAGTTTGAGCTGCACCATTTGCTCCAGCAGCATTCTCTCCACCTACCCCCTTCAACTGTCGTTCTTTTCAATTTAACTTGACTGGTGGGAGAGCAGGAACTAAAGGGCAGTGCTGAAAGTTGGACAGAGTATTTTTGTTCCCTGGAAAATCAGTATCACTCTTCTACAAATCAGGATGCTGTAGCTGTCTGGGCTGATTCTGCACACTGAACTAAAGTGCAGTGCAAATTTTCTTCCTCCATTTGCTTATTTTAAGCTCCAGCTAATTACAACTGTTTCATAGTCTTCCTAAAATCACCCCGTGGGAATGTTACAATAATAGTCTTTTTCTCAGCATTGTAACTACAAGGTATTTTTAAGGTGAACCTGGAAATGCCCATAATGCACACGAGCATAGATTTCTCTGTGTGCGCATATGTGTAGTGCATACCTACCCTCACAAGCTGACAGACACCTTGTGGAAAGAGGAGAGAAATAAAGGGCACTTTCCTGACCTTGGGGTCAGGAACTTAAGTCTTACAAAAATAAACATCTTTGGGATGAATATAAAGGTTCCTGCACGAGGCAGCTTTTTTCCAGTACATTTTACCTTGTGGAAGAAAAATGTTGGCTTGTTTACAATACTGCCAGATGTCAATTAACTCCTTTCACAACTGCTTTGTGCAGTAAATTTCCCAAAGATACTGGTTATCTCTTATGGACTTATACAGTGCCTAGCATAATGCATCACTGGTGCCCAACTATTGCTGAAAGCAGCAAATAAGCTAAGGAACCGAGTAGATGTTAACTGCTTTAAAGTAAATTAGGTAGTATTTATCATGGAAAGAGTGTTTTTTAAGTCCTGTGGGGAAGGGGCTTCTTTCTTCTTCTTTTTTTCCCCTTCAAATTTTCTCAACTCAGAGATGCATGAACTACTTATTGAATTACAACCTGCTGTTCATGAATCACTCAGATACTGGCCTGATTAAATAATAAAAAGACCATTTCTATAGAAATTGACTCATTTTTATGTTACTTAATTTTTTTCTATATGGCAGTTACAGAAAAGAAACTCTCAAAAATACCTTTATTTTGGGATAGAGGTTTGAAGCTGGGAGGAAAATAGCCCTCCTGCACTGTGCTAACATTATTTCAGTGTAGGAGATCCCTTGTACAGAATTGGGATGCCAATTTGTAATTTTTCTTGCCCAGGATAAATATTTGTTTAACTGACTGCTGATTATAAGGAACCTGCCTCTATTAACACCTAAAATCCTGCATTTTACTGTGTGTAGTTTTTGGATGTTTCTTAAGCCAAACTCTTGAAAAAGACTGAAAAAATAATGAAACTGAAATAAAATATTTGGATGTTCCTAAACTAAATTGTTTCATTTCCAGTCCTTGTGCAGGCAGAAGGAATTAATTTTGAGCTGCTGCAGCTCTGAACTGCATTACCAAGGAGAGGATACTACGACTAACCACTGGCATATGGTAGTGCTATTTTGCTTTTAGAGTAGATTTCCTGGCAGGAACGTGTATTACTCAGAGTTAAGAGATATTGTCATGTACTAAATAGCTTTGGTAGAAGAGTGACCACAGTCATGTCAAACCTGAGTGATTGTTTTAGTAGTCACAGATAAATTGCATGAGAGGAATGAAGAAGTATTTTAGTTTATGATAAATTTTAGATAAAATATAATTTCAATTAGAATATTATGCTGCTTTCTTTCATCTGTGTGTTTCTACTGTAATTCAATTGTGAAAAGCTTCAGGGTTTGTTTTTGTTGGAAACTAATTATCAGCTTCCATGCAATTCAATACATCTTTGGCTTTCTACCTCAGTTCATTTTTTTTTCTCCTTGTAGCACTGAAATTAATTGCAGTTTGTTACCTATCTAGAAATTATTCAAATTTTAACAAATTTTCATGGTTCAAGCCTGTTTCCACAAGGAAAGAGGATTTTTCCAGCAAATTTGAAAGCCATGAATATGTCACTGTCGGCAAGCTTTAGAATTCCAAGTTTGGGTTTTAAGTTTGAACATTATATAGTTACGAGCCATGTGTACCTATGCATACAACATTCTTTCAAAAAAACTGTTTGCATCTCATGTCAAAGTTTCAGCCCTTGAGCAATTTATGCAGTAATACAACTATAAAATAGTTTAGAGTGAAAAGGACTTCTAGAGGCTGTTTTGATCAATGTCCCACCCGTTGGGTTAATCTGGCCCTTGTCCCAGCTGAGTTTGGACATCTCCAAGGATACAGATTCTATAGTTCCTCTGGGGAGTATCTCTCAGTGTTTGACTGCTATTACTGTGAAAAGCTTTTTCTTTATATGTAAACACAATTTTACTTGCTGGAATTTTCATTCATTCCTTCTTTCCCTTTCACTGTGTAGCTCCAAAAAAGTCTGTCTCCATCTCAGCTACATCCTCCTATTAAGCAGGTGTATGCAGTCATAATGTCCTTCCATGGCCGCCTTCTCTGGGCTGAACAGACCCAGCTCTCTAAGCCTCTCCTTGTACACCATGTGCTCCAGCCCCTGAACATCTTGGTGGCCCTCCCCTTACTGGAGTGCTCTATCACAGTGCTGCTTTGGCTAGAAGTTCTCATTAGCTCATTACTTTGCCATTAATCTGTTGTCTCTCAGATTCCTGACATCATAAATAGTAATAACTGACATCATAAGAAGCAGATTGTGAAAGCATATCATTATCTCTGGAAGTGTTCTTCTCTTTTCTGGTTTGTGCCACCCTTGGAGAACACACAGTTGCACATGAACGTGCCCATGCTAGTTCTAAATGTCTAATTGCAGAAATACCTTTCCACGTGACAGATGGACAGAGAACTCTCTTGAGGACTCATCTCAAGATCTCCATCTATTCAAGGACGTATCTGCCTCCTGAGATCTATCTAAGCTGCTAAAAAAATGTTGAAGAGGCTTTATAATTTTAAATGTCATGTAACAAAGATATTATAATAGCATGGTCTCTAAAGCATTCTTTACTGAATATTCGGTATATGAGCTGGGCATCAGCTGTAAATATTTATTTTTCATTAATTTGTAAACATAATATCCTTTAATATTCATCCATCAGCACCTGCACTGTCAAAGTTAAATTTTCTCACAGTTTTAGTATTTAGTTACACAATTTTCTCCTATCTTAAAAATTATCAGGTAGACGACACTTTCAACAGAACTATTCAGACAGAAGCTGTCTTTGCAGTGGCAGACAAAGTAATTTCTCTTCACAGTTTTTAAGAGAAAATAGCTCCTCTGATAGTAAATGCCACAGTAATGTAAAAGTAATTATATGTAAAGATGCTGCTGCTTTTTGCAGTTTCTTTGGGGAGAGAATATTCATAATTGTCTTAATCACTCTCAGGTTTTTGCCTTTTCTGGCTGTATTATTCTGTCTTCAAGTTGTTCATGTTCCCAGTTTGCAGAGAACACATTTCTCTTTACAGTTACACTAAATGATTCTCTTTAAATACTCTCCTCAACAAATCAGTCCATACCAGTAATATAAAATAGTAAAGCATCATAAGAGATGAAGTACTGCTATTTTTATAGGATGCAAACTGGATTAAAATTTGCAGAGTCCTGATATGATCCCTACTTATAAACTTCCAGAGTTTGTCAGAAGAAAATGCCTTATTACTGTTTTTTCAGAGCTCTCACTTGCATGCATTATGCAACCTAAAAAAGAAATACTAACTCCCCTGTGAATCATGAATAAGAAGCAAATTCTTCAAAATGAAGCTTCAAGCTTTGTGTACCAGGTCTTATTTTAATTCAATCTTACAACAACAGAAAAGAACAATCACAGCCACTTTGTGGCTGGCTAAATACCTAGGTTTCCCCAGGATGAATTTTACATTCAAGCAAGAAGAAAGTTTAATCAACAATTATGTTCCTTAATGTTTCTTTGAAAGGTTTGTTTGATTATTTGGCAAATTTCATTTTGCTTTTATTACAGTGGGAAATGAACCAAAGCAAGAGGTTGCCATCTCCACACTGATGTTGCATCCAAACCGCTGGCTGCCAAATCAAGCTTGCTGCTATCGTACTGAATTTTCTTTCTTGTGAGTGTGATCAGCTTGAGGAGTCTTTTGGGAAAGGTGGGGAGCGCTCTGTTGGTTGCTATGGAAGAGACAGGCACAGCTGTAGTTTCATCTCATAATCTGTCTAGCAAATGCAACCTCATTGAAAACAACAAATTATTAGTCTCAAAATGTCTGGCTACTGATCATAAACTTCCCTCTTGGTAATCTCTAACCAGAAATGCCCTGACACGTTTTTCAGTGGGAGAGCTATTGGCAATCAAAGATATCTCATGATGCAGACTTGAGTTACGTGAAGAATCTTGCATCCAAGCTACTGTTCCAGCAAAACTGCCAAGGTGGGAACTATAATTGGTCTTGAAGGACTACCACCTCTGTTCTCAATTTCCTATAGTTCATAATATTTTCAAACTGAGATATTAGAAGGGAGAAGGTTTTTGCGTTTTTTAAGGGTCTGATTATGGATGTAATAGAGTTCTTTATTTGCAATCATAATTTCTGTTGTGGCATAATCCATAGGTGGATTCATGCAGAAATACTGGATGTTTATACCATAATCTAAATTATATAGTGTTTTTCTATCTAAACACTGCTTTCTCGTGAATCATACTTGCTGGATTCCACCTGTTGTCTAATCACTGTGTTAGCAAATAAACTTAAGCCTCAGTGTGATGGAGGGACAAAAATCAATCTTTCTTCACTGTGTTGTGTCATTATCTTGCTATTGACTGGTCCTGCATTTAACAATTTCCAGTCTCATTTCTATTTCTTTTCACAGTTCATGTTAATAAACACCATGCAGAACATTTTTTTTCCTTATTGCTATGAAGGCTAAAGTGTATCTCCCTCCCTGCCCCCACATTTGAAGCTTATGATGTGTTGTGTTTTTTCATTAAAAGCAACAGTGTCCATATATATTTCTCCTACAATCAATACTCTTTAATTAGATGTGGACTTTTAAGAGAAAACTTTTGGTAGTGTGCAGTTTTGAAGATATGATCTCCATACACTGAAGTCCAAGACATATTTTTAACAGAACCTTTAATGCTCTGGGAAATGCCTGCAGGGCTCTGAATTAATGTCTCCACTGATAATTATGGAGTTGCCAAAGTTAGCTAATACTGACATAGCAGAAGCATGGCATTAAATATTTTTATAACCTTCCATACCAAGGCTGGAGAAGAAGTCCAGGAAGAAAATTTATCTGCAATGCACTTGAATCATATAGTTACTAGTAAACAAAGTTTAGCTGTGAATAAAATTTCAAGAAAACAAAAAAGCCTTTCATTTTTTGAAGAGCATTACTATCCAAATAACGATTTTTAAAATTAGTAAACAACTTGAAGAACTTGCTTGAAATTTTTCTTGAATATCTAAAGTATTGCTATATGTTTTTAAACCTAATGGGCTACTTTTCTGTTTAGACAAGAATTTGTTGTGCATCCTTCCAAATTGTATGGCTTTTCTGTAATTGAAGATGTACTGAAAGCAAGACTGCCTATGACTAAGCAGGAGTAAATCAGCCCAGTTTCCTTCTATCAGTTCATTTTCTTTAGGCTGAAGACCCTATCCTTTTGCTTGAAAGAAGCAATAGTGCTTGTCTGCTTCTTTTAACAAAAGAATATTATCTCAAGACGAGTCATCTACTCTATTTTTATTGGCCACTGCTCTGTTCCACTTTTACATCATGAAGATATGATCCTGTAGAGAAGCCTGTTAGGAATGACGAGTGCCATCAAATGATAGCAAGTGGTTTGATAAAACAAGGAAATATAAGCTGCTGAGAGAAAAAAAGGGAGACAAGAAGAGAGGAAGGGACCAAAGATAAGAAAGTATGATGAAAAAACACCATAGCAACAAATCCCCCTGCCTAATTCAACAGCGTGTGCAAAAGAGAATAATTCTCCTCTGTGAACCCTGCTAAAATTTGAACCTGCTGCCTCTCAATTTGGCTGCTGGGACCAGGAGAAACAATACCAGTGGGAGACTTCTGAAAACCAACAGCCAAAAGCATCACAGACACGCAGAGCGTGTGGGCAGGGGTACAGACAAAGATGGTGAGAAAGTCAAAGTCTCTGGGGACTTAAATTGAGGAGAAAGCTTGTGTGTGTTTTTACAGGTAGAGCGTGGTTGCATGAATTAGGGAAGAAAGGACTAAGGGTCCCGCTAGGTCCCAAGCTAAAGTCAGAACACCTTTCCTAGCATCATGTGATCTCCCAAAAAGCTCCCATGGTTGTTGTTAGCCATAACACATTCTCCCCTCTCCCTGCACTGTTCCCTCTGCTGTCTCCATGTCTGACCAGAGCTGCTGACAATACAGCTGCCTGCATGGAGATGTTCATTCTTTACTTCTTTCAGCTTTGGAACTGAAATAGCCTGACCTGAAACCATTGTTATCCCTGAGAAGTAGGTCATTTTTTGGCAGTATAACAGAAATAATATAGTTACATGGGGACATATATATGCAACTATATATATTCTTATTAGCACTTCAATTAGAAAGGAAGATTCATCTGCCAAAAGGACCGTGTGTAGTAATGTTTGAATTAGCACTGAGTACATTTTCAGTGGAAATATTCTTTTTGATTACTGAAACTGAAGTGCATCAGTGAATATCCCCATAATGTTTTCTTGGGAAATACTTCTTAATGTAAAAAACAACTTGTGAACTGTACCTCTGCAAACCATTAGCGTGTTTTGCCATACAATAGTTACATATAAGTAGTAAGACAGTGACAAGACAAATGGGGAAGGTTTTATCAGAATAACTATTGCTTGAAAGGAAGAAAATTATAGTGAGGATTGCAAAGAAGAAAATTACATGTTGTCACCATTTATTTCACACAGGAGAAAAGTTGTGTTTTTCCATGCCAAGTGTAGCTGCAAATTCAAAGAGCCTCATATAAACTCTGTATAATTCCAAATAAATAAAGCTGCATTATAAGCCTCAAGATAAAAATTCAAAATTATGAACCACCATCATTAGTTCCTTGTGATAACCAGGAAACCATCCCTTATTTCCTTGTGACTATTGAAGCAATACTGACTAAATCAGATACAGAAATGCCTGCTTTTATACCTAGAATACAGAACAATAATTGTCTATGGAGTGAGAGAAGAGTCTTTTTATGCATCACAGGCCTACCCAAAAATAATAGGGAGGGCAAAATGAACTTCCAGAATTACACAAGGTCAAATAGTGCTGCTACAGTTCTATCTCTGGAAAGCTACTGCCAGAAAAGTAGAGGGAATGTTTGCACCTTAAGGTTAGATGCTTAACATGCCCGTCATATGTCTTGAAAAAAAGCTGTGTGCCAGTGCACTTACATGTTGAGCCAAATATGCCTTTTCTAAAGTCATAAATTACGTGGTTTAATTGAAATCTATTTTAAAATCAATTCTGTTAACTCAGTGCCTCTGAATTCACTGACGCAAATAGAACAGGAAAAAACAGGTTTAAGCTGATTAAAGAGACTGAACATAAAGACTGAATACAACCCCTTTTTTCCTGTAGCCTGAGCAAATGCAGATAGTGTGGATTTATTCATGAGAAACTTAAGGCTAATGCTACAGAATTCTGTTTTTCAGGACAAGAAGGATAACCAGAACTTACTGGGACAGTTTGCTCTGTTTTACTTCTGTTTGCATCATGCCTCACTTACGTCATTTGCTCTCACAAGCATTAAATTCAGAAAAAAATTATTTTAAATTCCATTTCAATGCATCATGAATCACTTTTACTTAAGAAATGACAGCTTAGAATCACATGAAATTGCTTCCAAAAAGGAGCAAGATACCTTGCCAGGTATTAACTAATTTAGAATCTCTTAAATCCTTCAGAAGAACCACTGAAATCTCAGGTGCTCAGCTCAGCATCATGTCTGGAAATTGATATGAATGTGAGAAGACCAAAGAGGGTCCTTGGAAGCTCTGATCTCACACAGCACAAAGGGGAGGACTTTGTCCTTTCTTTGCTTCACGTGTTCTGTCTCCAGCAGTCACTGTGTACCAAAACCACCTACAAACTCCTACAAATAGGAATATTTATTCATAATCTTACACTCCATAAAATTCAGCGACAGCCTTAGGGTTTTTTCTAGAGGTTTCTGATGCAGTCAACATCAGCATCAGCAGGCTTGCACTGTGATTATATAGTTGGATTTTCAATTTTTTTTTTTTTAAGTACTATCCTTCTGCAAGTGTCCCAAGTGTTTTCAACCTTATCCAATTTCTCATCAGTAAAATCCTATGCAGCATTCTTTTATGGTTATGACTGTTTTTCAAGTGTTGTCTCCAGTGTAGCTGATGATTCTTGCAGGACATTTCAGTACTGAAGGCATGAGGTACCTATAGGCCTTCCAAGATCTCAACTTTTCTCCTTGTATCCTCAATTTCCATTAAGAAAAAAGGATGTATAAATAAGAAAAATATTTTTTCCCTACAGTATTTTCTTCTCTTAATGTATACAGAAAAGAATCAAAAAGTCTGATTTCATATTTAGCTCCTTACCTGTTGTCATTCAAGTCCAATTGCTAAAAAGGTTTTTACTACGGCACCTCCTGGCTCTTTTTGATAATAGCAATTTGCGTATTGACTTCAGCAGGAAAAAAGCAGGACTTCGATGAAGTTACTTATCTAGGTAAAAAATGCATTTTTAAAGTTTGGCAGCAATGAAGTAAAAAGCATACTTGCCTTCATTGTTGCCAGGTCAGCACACTGGGGTTTTTTAAGATCAGGCTCAGCAATGACACTCTAATGGGCACCAAATTGCAGTAACATGCATTTCTTCTGCTTCCTCCTTTCATATTTAACAGTGTTTCATTACAGATTTTAGTGCTTCATTAGCATACAGAAAAAAGTTATTGTCACACTCTGTTTTGCTTTACATTACTAAAATAAATTAATTATGGTTCTTGAAATTCACGAAGCATTGCCACCTCCAGTGGTCTAAGCATATTAAGCTGTCTTCTTGGGAAAAAAACAATAAGGCCACATCAGCAAGACTGACATTTATTTCAATCTCCCACTCTAAAATCTGTAGTTAACAAGGTCAAAAAGCATTGGGTGAATTATGGGACAAGAATTCTTAAGATGATTTGCAGCAGGGATTTACTATGAAGCCAAAATTGTATTGTCAGGGGGAAGCAGATATGTAGTGAATATGAGCAAAAAACCAGTCCATCTACTTTAAATGCTGTCAAGTGTTAAAGGCAGGAATGATTCACAACTGCACAAATGGTGCAATTCTGAAACTGTAGGAATTATTTCCTCTTGTATCAACCTTTGAGAAAAAATACCTTTGCATATGTCCTAAGTTTGAAAATAACTAGTTTTTTCTCCTCTCTAAGACAGGAAAGTATTGCCCTATGTCCAATTAAACTTACTTTGAAATGAATAATTGACATACATGAGAATAAATTTGCTGGAAGTAGATCAAACCATGCATTTTAAACTTGCCTACAAAGGGTTTCCTCATTGAGATTTCCTTTTCTCTCGTCCAAGTAATGGAGGTTTCACAGGCCTTTTTTTAAAAACTCTTCTTACACTCTACAGGAGTGTAAGAATGTGAAGCATGTAGCTTCACATTCCTCTTGAAAAGCTGCTGCAATATGCATCAGGAGTAAGAGAATGTTCCAAGAGGCTAGAGGACAGCATAGGAATACAGGGTTGGATGAAAAGCCCATCCCAAACTCTCCAAGAAGAAACTGAGAAGCTACGGGGAGACTCCTGTTGTCCGTAGGCTTTTTTTTGATTTTTGGCCTCACGCAACATATGATGTTTGACGCCAGCTCTAAGCATGTTCCCTGCTTATTGTTCTACCAGTACTAAGTGATGTAATTACTGATCTGAAATAGTTTGCAGTGTAAAGCAAAGCAAGATCTCTGAAAGTTCTGCTTTGGTGTTTCACCAAAGCCCTGAAGAATCAGGGAAGAAAGTGCTGCAGGGCAGGTGCAGAGAGATTGAGAAGTGGCCAAGTCACCCTGTTTAAAAACCAATCTATGTCTAATTAGTGAGTCCTTGTCACAGCCCTGGAAGGTATATAAGTATTGCTGCTCAGTTTTACAGCAGTCTGGGACAGAAAGGAACAAATTCTGCTGCTTTTTAAAAATGCCTTTAACCAGTTGAATGAAGGCAAATTAGGCAGTAGTAGCTGTGAATGTTCCTTATAAAGTACGACTTAATGCCCCTGCTGGTCACAGTTGCAGTTTACATGCTACAGAAACCTTATATTTGCTGTTCCTTCAATGCCCTATGATTTTATTAAATTTCACATCCACAAACTTCTTTTTCTTGGAACACATGACGAGATATGCTGGAAAGCTGCTAGTGGTTGGGTTTGTCATACCAAAGGGAGGAGATTTGTGTTCAAGTGTTGTAGTCTGAGTTTGATGGGTCTTTGACCAACTTGGTCTAGAGGGTGTCCTTGCCTGTGTGGTAGGAGGGTTGGAACTAGATGGTCTTTAACCTGGTTTTTCCAGCTCAGATAACTCTATGATTCTTTTATATATCGTCTTACCAGAGAGACACTGTCTGGCTTGTAAATTGGTATCAACTCTCTCCTAGCTTCTGAGTATGATGTAAGATGAATGGCAACACATTGCACCTGAACGCAGTGCAACAGAAGAAGTGATGTACAAATATAGTTTATCAAAACATACATTGAATTTTCTCTTCCCAGAGCCCAATTCCTTTACACTACTAATATTTACTGGGTGAGATGGGAAAGTAAGGAAGTTTGTACAGGTGCTGTTAGAGCAGAAAATTAAAAAAAAATTTAGTCTTCTACTCAGAATGAAACTGGACTCATCAGTCTCTAGATTTATATGTTTAGCTGATAAATATATTAATCATGTCAAAACATATTCCTGGCAAGCAGAATAATATTATGTACAGGTGTTCTTTGGGGGATATCTGCTGAACCTGAGAATCAGTTTCAGTGTCTGAGAATACCATGTATTTCTTGTCACTGTTTAAAGCAATCTGTCTAGAACACATTATTTCTTTGCACTCTAGGCTTTTATTATTTAGCAAGAAGGAACTTTTTTTCCCCTTCTGAGTGGATGTCACTTGAATATAACCAGAAGAGCCAAAACTGATTTTGAACATCTTGAAAGAACCTATTACACAAATAAAGTGCACTTTGGGGCTTCCATACTGACGAGTTGAAAGAAAGACACTTTCAAATTGATGCATGCTTGGGAATGCTAATGAGCAGTCTTGGACATATGACTAAACAGCAGCGTTACAATGCTGTTGAGTAGTCATCTTCTCCAGGACGTGTCTGCCAAACAATAGCTACCAATTTTGTTTTTATTACAGAATCTTCTTCTGTATATGGTATTCCTTCTTTCTTTTTTTTTCTTATTTTTTCTCCTTTCTTTTTGTTGTTATTTTAATTTATTTTTCTTCCTAATTTTCTGTTAGCTGAATATTAAAAACCCCTATTAGTAAAATATTCTTGTTTATGGTCAGTCCTTTTATTAAAATACCTCTTAATTTAATTTTTTTTTGAAGCAACAGAAGCAGCAGCAAAAGTTTAGAAACATTCTATAATTTCTCTAATATGAATCTGGGGCATGTAAATGGGGAAATAACTTCATTTTGATAATAAGTACTTCATCCTTGGTTAACTGATTTCTTCATTTCTTCTTCTAAGCTGCAAAATGTATGTCAAGATTGCTTCCAGATATAACTATTACATCTGTATTACAGAGAATTCTCAACATTTCAATAGCTCTGGCTGGAGGAGTCCATAATATTCTGAATATCTCCAGGCATACATATATGTCTGAAATGGAAGTATCCTCACTTTTTTTAAGGTCCAGTCTGGATTATTATTGTTTTTGGCACACTACTTTTAGAACTTGCTGAATGCTCAGCCTTGCTAGTTACTCCCTGAGCCTTACTAGGGTGATGCCTGGGGTTGTCCTTTCAGAACTGTATTCCTTATGCACACGTTTTCCCCCCTTTCAGAAAGATGTTACCAGTCTGTGGGAAAATGAATACCCTAAGATGCCAACAAAGCCCAGCAGCTCACAAATAAAAGGGGTGATATGCTGTAACAGATAGAAGCTTTATGATGCATTTATATTCTTGATGGATATGAAAGGTTAGGGGCCAAATATGAGACTGTATGGCCAAATACATTATGTTAGCACTGACAAACATGACAGCATGGAAAAATTACAGATAAATTCAAAGATATTTAAAAATTAGGGCAACAAATAACCAGGAGCATGGAAATTGTCCATTTCCTTTATTAAATAAGCTTATATTGAGAAAATACACCTTGGGAAATATATAAATGAACCAAGAAGAATATGGGCACTAAAGACAAAACTGCTGAGTACAACCAAGCTATAATTTCTTGGTCCAGGGACTATCAAAAGGAAAAATCAGTATTGTCCAAGGTTAAATGTGACTTAAAACTCCTAAGTGGCAATAACTGTCCACACAGGAAGAAATGACAGAGTTGTTCCATTACACTGAACATAAATTAAAAACATTTGTCAATGAGCTCTAATGGCAAGATAGAGTGACTTTAATGCAGGTGAAGTCTCCTGAAGAAGCAACTTCTCCTATATATTGACTATGAGTTTGAATAATAACCTTTATGTTAAAATTTCTTTCAGAAGACAATGTCACCTTGCATATTTCTTACAATGTGCAATAAAATCAGTTCTTCTAAAAATAATATCCATATTTTGCTATCAACAAAGTGGTTCTTTAAAGGTATTTAAATACATTTTCCAGATTTGGTTCTTTGTATACAAATATATGAATAATTTATGTGGCTGAATGTGATTTTACAGATAATTAAAAATTTGCACAGCCAGGAATGCATTCCTGAAATCCACATTTTACTTATATAAAAAATTGTCATGTTAAGCAGTCTGTTAAAAATGGTCATGCTGATGTATCAAACTTTATTGTAGTTGTCTTATGATATCAGAACTGTTTGTGCTAGTTTCTTTACTGTCATCATATCATTACTTTATAAAAGAGATGTGATAGGCTTAAACATTCTGCTTATCTAACTCATGATTGACAACTGAACTTCTGCACTGCCAGATAAACACTTATCTTCAAGCAACATAGTATTAAAAAAATGTAACAGGTTGCAGTTATTCATAATTGCATCTGCTGAAGCTGTAGCCTAAAAAATATGCTGTATTTTCTTAGAAGATGGTGTGTTCTGGAAGGGTGCTTTTTGGGGGGGAAACTGCTGTGTCGTTGTTGGGGTATGAGAGTGGGCAGGTACTGCACACACCTACAGCCATATCCAGGGCCTCCTATCTAAGTACAAGGCTTTTGTAGTGTGAGTCAGCTGGTTCCTTGAGAAAAGAGAGGGTGAGCACAAGAAATGATAAGGTAGGAAAATGTTGCTCTTGAATTGCTACATACCACAAGAGTTTACTGAAATTACTGTTTTAAAATCCAGTTACTGTAAGTTCTGTGGTTCAACAAAGTATGGCTGAAGTATGTCTGTTTCCTAGCCATCATTGTTTTTAAAATGTCTAGTCCTCAATTTCAAAATATCAGATGGGATGTATGTGCTTTAGCCATTACTGGTGACTAATGCTAAAGCAAAGATGCTAAAGGTTTTAAATCATAAGACCTGAAATGATATTTAGGAAAAGGAGAAAGTTCAGCTTTCACCCCTTTGAAAGGTCAAATGGGAATTAAAAAAAAAAAAAAGTCCCCAAAGTTTTATAAAAGCAGTAATACCTTGCCTTTGTATGGTATTTTTCTTTTCTGAGCACTGTATAAACATTAATAACAGCAAAAGTTCTGCAACATGCGGAGTCGAAAATAAGGAATGAAAAAGTTATGGTCTAAACTCTCAGGAGTGCCACTTAGGCCAATCTTAGAAAACCTTGCTTAATTTATGGTATTATGTAATATACAAGATTCCCGATAAATTTACAGAAAATACTAATAATTCAGTAATAATGTAGCCAGATCCAGAACCCCTGAACATGTACTCTTAAAATTAACTGTCTTTCTCAAAGCCACACATAGGCTGCAGGAATGGCACTAGAAAGCTTTATTTGAATTTTTACCTCAGGGTTAATACAGGGCATAGATTCATTAGATAGCAACCAGTGAAACTGGCAATGTGTCCTCTGTATAAAAAAGACAAGATCAAATTGCAGTTTGGGTTTAGTTTCTTTAGGGCAAAAATCAGTCTTACCATGGTGTATTACATGTGGTCAGCCTCTTTGAAGCCAGGCCAATTCATGTTTTGCCTTGCACCCTGAAAAGTGCAAGTACTTTCATTCTGCTCAGTAATTGGTACACAGAAATCCCTTGCATATGTCTTTTGAATCGAGTTCATAGTTGTATTTTTTGTTTCTAGAACAAATCCCACGTCTGTACCATGTGACAGAGCATGGTGTAGGTACGCCTCAGTGACACTGGAGCGTGTATGTTCCTAAGTGAGAGCATAAGAAACACTGTGCATCACAATAGTGGTCTGTCTCTTCTGTCTGGCACTGGGAAGAGCAACCCTGACCATTTCTCTTGCTTGTCTCCCAGCATCCACAATCCCTGGATGCATGTTGCTAGAGGATACATCCATGACCATCTCCCTTTAGTATCTATTTCTGGATTTTTTGACCATGAATTGAGCATGAATCCCTTCATGATGATGCCAATATTCTCCTACTGATTTTCTGAGTTTCATTGGCTGCTATCTAGCTCTTGTCCCACATAATTTTTGAACGATAGACTATATTAATTTCACTCACAGGCACCTTCATGTTTTCATCATAGCCCCCTGTGCTGGTTTTGGCTGGGGTAGAATTAATAGTCTTCACACTGGCTGGTATTGGGGCCACGTTTTGGATTTGTGCTGAATACAGAGTTGATAATACAGAGATGTTTTTGTTATTTCTGAGGAGGGCTTCCACAGAGCCAAGGCCACTTCTGCCTTTTCTACTGCTGCACTGCTGAGGAGAATGGGGGTGCCGGGGAGGTTGAAGGGACACACTCTGGGCATGTGACCCCAGCTGACCAGAGGGATACTCCAGACCACATCACATCATGGTCAGTATGCAAAGCTGGGGAAAGAAAGAGGAAGGGAGAGAGACTTTTGGAATGATGGGGTTTCTCTCACCAGGTCAGTGTACACATGATGGGCCCGTGCTGTCCTGGAGATGGCTGAACACCTGCTTGCCCATGGAAGGTGGTACATTTTTTTATTGCTGTTGTTTTTTCTTTGCTTTTGTGTACACATTTTGCTTCTGTACACATTTTGCTTCCTCCATTAAACTGTTCTCTCAACCTACCAGTTTTACTTTATTTCTCCTCCCCATTCCACCACATTGTGGGGAAGAAGGGGATTGGGCAAATGGCTGTGTGGTACTTTATTTCCAGCTGGCCTTAAACCACAGCACCCCCTCCAGTTTTTCCTTCTCCCAACTGAGAGTTGTAGTTGTCTCTTTTTGTCGGCAACTGCTCTATCTTTAATCATTTTAGTTGCCCTTCTCTAGATCCACAGCTTCTTACCAGCTAAATAAACCTGCACTGCCAGGCTAAACAGCTCCACTCAGCCTTGCTTGGATTGGACATCCCTGCCCTGTTTTAATGTCTGGCGTCGTCCTGCCACAGAAGTGTGATTTTATATACACTGACTGCAACAGTAAGACTGCCCTACATTCCCATCCCTGCGATTAAAATAGGAACAGTAGCTCACATAGCACGTGGAAACGTTTGGGTTTTTTTTTCTTTTTGATTGAAAGAATAGGAATAGAAAAGGAAGCTATTTCATTATGCTTTTTTAAGGGATTTGGAGATGCTGGCAATCTCCAGAAAAGCTTCTTTTTATCGCATTTTGTGCCAAACCTCACAAAATTACTGTTCTGCTATGCACTGACTGCACATTGCAGATTTGCTTTGTGGTTGCCTGGATTAAATCTAGTTTAAAATATACCTTCCAAACAAAATCCAAATTCTCAAGCTGTCTTTCATTTATAGAAGTAGCAAAGTACTTTCAATTTTTCAGTGTTCTTTAAAAATTATGTTTCTGAAAACATAAGGAATTTCTGTATCTTAAAAGTAGGAAGATACTTTACTTTTATTTATTAAATAAAGTAATTAACTTAAATGTTTCAGAAGAAGGAAATAAATGAGCAGATTATTGACTTGTTTGACTAAATAGGTGCTGCAAGTCCATCCTGGGCCAATAGATTAGTGACCTCATTCTGGTACACAGCTTTTACTGCTGGTAGGGATATTACAGGTGTTTTACAGGTGGTAGGGATATTATCTTGGCATTCAAAAGTCAAAAATTCTTCCTGTCTTCTGCCACCAAATGCTGCGTGAATACGCACATGCTACACAAGTCACAGATTTTTCTAGCAAAATTCCATTGGAATGAAGACCTTAAATCAATTTTTAAAAATTTATCCTTGAGTTCCCTAGGTCTAAAATCCGTGTCTGTAACAGAAGCATAGTGTTACTAGTGCATCAGCCCAAAGCATGGACAGCCCAGGGTAGTGTCATGTCACTCAACCAGATGGGTAAAAAATAAAGATATCTGAGTGATGCAAACATCTTTCTGTTCAAACAGAATATTGGGGTGCCCTCAGCCAGTGAGATGTGTGACCTATTTTATATTTGTGCTGTCCTGTGACCCAGTTTCTTGGTTTGTTGCTGGGTCCTGATGAACCACATCGCAGAAGAAGGGGTCCTCTGGCCTCTTGGGGTGTCTTTAGAGTGAATCCAAGACATGGTGTGGCTGAGTGTGGCTCTGATAGCTTGTGGCATGTTCAGTCTCCATAGATTTGCAAACCTTGCCCTGCCAAGTGTTCTGTCTTCCCTTAACCTCCTGTCAGGCCCCAGAGCATCCAACATATCCTCCTGCTGTCAGTCTGTAAATACACTGCTCTGTGGGCCACTTCTTTTCAGGTGCTTCAAGGCAAAAGACACAAGTGCATAGGCACAGACCTGGACCTTGGGGCTGCAATCAGAGTGCCACAAGAGGTCTGTGCTGCGGGAGGTTACTCAGAGGCACACGGGTCACTCCTCACTTCTGCCAGCCAGGCAGTTCACAGCAGATGATTCTCTCAGCACCCCCACACCTCCTTGGGTGCTTTAGGTAGGAGATTCAGTGACAGTTTAAAGTGGCACATAGGCCAAAGTGTGGGGGGTGTATGCGTTCCTGGCTTTAATGTCCTGCATCTGCTTACCCAAGTCCTTTTCCCCAAAGCCGTTGTTCCCTAGAGTGTAATAGTTTTGATCCCTTCATACTGTCACTGCTTCTTGGTGAAGCTTGAAAATATCACAAGGCTAAATGAGATCTTTGTTTACCTTAAAATAGACTCCAGCAGTTCTAAGACAAATGTAGTTTAAATATGGAGCAGAAGAAGGTCTCTCTGGAAAAAAACACTTGGATCTCTGCCGAAGCCACTGCAGAGCTGCCATTTCTCCATTAGTTCAATATTCAAATGCTAGACTGAAAATGACTCTTGCTTTTCCTCACAAGGACTACTTAAAAATGGAAATTACTCTAAATTGCCAGGCAATAATTTCTCTCAGGGGGTCTACTACATTTTAATTCTACTTACTTCTCTCTTTTCTCCTATGTACACCATCCCTCAAATGTTGTATTTCCTTAAGGCTGTTTATACTCCACCATGAAATTTCTGTGCTCTGTCTGCCAGCAAAAAAAATCAAAAGTTTGCAGAAACCAAGGGATTGCAGAAACCAAGGGATGCCTGTCTTAGCTGGGACACCTGGCTACAGCATTTATGCAAGGTTGGGTAAACTGACCATACCTGAAAGTCCTCCCACAGCATAAGTAAAATAGAGATTTTTCATAATCAAGATAAATAGTTGATTATTTCTCAGATCACAGGTAACATTTTACAATTGCTCTGAGTGAAATGGTGAAGTAGTGAATTCATAATAACCACTTAAATAATGGAGAAAAAAGGCCTCTATGCCCAGCAATGAAAGAGGCTGGAGAGCCAAACACAGGTGGGAAAAGCCTGCAGAACATGATACATTGAGAGCTTTCCTCTTGAAGCCCTCAGGGACTCTCCTCTGTGCAGGAAAGGTTCACCTGTTCATGTAACTTCTGAAGTTACACGAACAGGTGAACCTTTCATTTTGGTCTGCTCCTGAATTGTCTACCTGTACACATATGTGGAACAAGTGAGCGAATTCCTGCTGAAATTTGCACGCCTTCAGCACTTGAGACAAAAGTGCCTTCAGAACTTGATACAACTGTGTAAAACTTCAGTGGTTCCTTAAATGAAATGACTGACATGAAAATATCTCTAACAACTTTATACTGGAATACTAGAATTGCTGAGAGTAGGAATGACAATTTCTTGGTTTTCTAGTTATTAGAAACTTCAAGAGGGAGGATGACATTTTCTATGAGGGAGGAAGGATCAGATCATACTTTCCACCACCCCACATGGAAAATGGCCAGTGAGCGATTTATCCTGTACAGAACAACTTCTTTTTTGGCCATACATTCTGCAATGCTTGAAGCCCATAACCTGCAAAGAGCCGAGTCCAACAGAAGCATGTCCTGCATAGTATTGCATCTCCTTGCATCCTTAAACCTTTCTGGTTTATCTTGATCCACTGATGTCCAGAGAGTTTCTATGAGTTGATGGTGAGGTGGAAAAACCAAAAAGAGGAAAGCATTACCAAATTGATGTGGAGCTGTGAGACGTAAATCAGTGTCAATCAATATTCTATGCTTTTGGAGACACTAGTCAATAAGAGGCACAGTATCGCCAAGAATGCCTTAGTTTTCACTAACGTATGAAAAAAGCGAAGTCAGAGAGAATTTTTTCTGCTTTTTTGTTTGCTTGGTTTAGGTCAGTATGATGCATTGTGTCTTAAGGAGAAAATTGTAAGTTGTAAATTATGCAGAGCTAGGCAGAGGTGGTGTGTTGTGCATTTTTTTCAGGGGTAGAACTATAATTATTTATTTTTCTTTCTGTTTCCTAAATGCCTGATTGTTTAAAAATTGTAACATGAAAACACTGATAGGGATTACGTGCAGGATGAAAAGCAGTGACAAGAAATAAAGTTGACTGTATAGAAGGTGCCGAGTGTTAAGAATCCCAAGATCTCTGTTTCTCTTCTGATGTTACAGGTAATAACCTTTGCAGTGGTGATCCTTGAGAATTCACTAGGACTGGCCTTATTATTTTCTTACACTATGGTTAGATAAACAGCAGGCAAAGAGAGTGTGTCAATTTGCAATTAATGACATTAAAACAAGGCTGAGCCAGACATGAAAGCTGTGTTTAGCCTTGAATTTTTATAAAACTTGTTCTGATAATCTGACCTAAGTGTTGCTATTAACACAGCTGAATGCATGGAGCGTGTATTCAAAGCAGGCTTTGATATTGTAACTAAATTAAAATTGATTTTGTAATGGGAATATCTGGTATTTTTTCTTACTTAAAAATCTCACTTCAAACTAAATGGCTTGTGTTTGACAAGTCAAGGAAATCAAATAATTTATATGCGATGGCAGGCAAGATCATAATGAAGATATATATGGACACAAAGTTATCGATAACAAAAAAACCCATGTAGTACTCACCACATACTGTTCTTTCCTTTGCAGTTGTGCCATTGCTAGGCAACTGAAAATGGATGAATAATAGATTTCAGATGTATATCTATACACTTACATTAGGCTTCATTTGCAGACTCAAGAAAGGGGTTTGTGAAAAGCTATCATCTTTCTGATCAGGGTCCAATATGTCTTTACTACCAATAAGGACAAGAAAATAGATTATTTCTAACAGGAACAACTTTGGTTGATAAGCAGCACAATGTACTTTTCTTTTCTTGTTAATGCACTCTTCTGTTTAGTAACTGAGCATATTCTCAATTTTTCATGCTTCAATTTTTTAGTCACCATATTGTGACATTGTACAAGCTATGCATCCCATAGTCAATTAAATCATCATTGGTGAATAATCAGTTACTAAATTTTAACATATTAGTAAAATTTCCTTCAGTAGGGATTATACATAGTTCTAATAGGTGGAAACATTTTTACTGAAGTAAATAATGACCTCTGTCATTTAAAATCAAGTTACTCAATTCCAACTGTATTTTCTACATGCTTCAGCAAACACTTAAAATCTTATTTCTAGTTATATTTCACAGTAAGGACAGAGAGACTGCTATAGGAGTATTAAAAGTAGCTGACAATTCACATTTTCTCTACAGCCTGCTGCTCCTTCAAAAAGGGGGAAAAAGGAAAAAAATCTAGTCCCTTGATAATTAGTACCCTTTGTCAAAGCTTCAGTTACAGTTTGATGAAAAAAAATCCTAAATGTCAAGAACCATAAAGTCTGATAAATATGGATGACATTTAAAAGCAGAGGAGGCTGTTTCTAGAAAAGCAGAAGAGGCAAAAAGAAATGTAATACGTATTTATCTTGAGAAATAATTTTTTTACCATGTATTTTCGTCATATATTGACTGTTTTGTACTCCTAGTTCTGTTTTTCATGATAGCTGAGATCCCTTTGTCTTATATCAAATGCCTCATCTGCATTTTGCAGTGTTTCTTCAGTGGAAAACAGTACATTTGAATGACCCAGGCCTTTCCACTTGTAATCACTCAGTGTAATTGATTGAAAAGACAGACTCAGAGAACCCTCCAAATATTTTAATTTTTCAGTGTCGCTTAAATTTAGCAAAGAAATGACACCCTGAGAAAATGAAATGGCATGTACTCGTAAATTGCTAACTGTGTGATACAGATCAGTCACAGCCGTCAGTGATTACTCTTTAAACAAGTCTGTCTCTCCAGCATACTCAGAGGAATTGACTTGCAGAATGTTAACAAACTGAAGGGGAAGATCTTTTGCTTCTGACAAGTTTGAAAACTTTCTTTTTGGAAAGTGTTTTTCAGCAGCTTGAAGCAGAAAGCTGGTTCTCCTGGTTACCCATGCTGGGTGTGACAGTACTCCTACCACAGCCTTTGTCAGAACCACTCTCAGTAAGCAAGCTGTAACACAATGGAAGACTGTTATGCAATAAATAGCTAATTGAAAAGTAATGTGCAATAAGAGAGGATTAAGTGACCAAACTTCTCAATGACAGGGTTGGAAACATGTCAGTGTGTTGCAGTGACAGAATGAGAGACGGGCTGTAATGAATTCACAATCTTCATTTCCTGGTTTATCATCCTGCCAGAGCCAAGAGCATTAAGAATGTAAATGCAGTCACACAGTAAGACACCATCTCATCCTGCATTGACAGGATCCAGGTGCTATTTTCTTATTTTTCAAGAGATAGCAGTAGAAACAGCCAGGTCCCATCCATACCCTTAGTGGTAGCATACCTGGACTACACTGCCTAGTGACTACCTGTCACTGCCAGGGGTACCGCTCAACCAAATCTACTTTTATCAAAATTCAGTAGCTACAAATAAAAAAGTAGCCTACCATATTAAAAAAATCGACTAAAATTTTTTATTTCTGGATCAATTTTATAATGTCCAAAATTGTGCTTGACTTATTTATGAATGTCAAATATCTGTCTTTCTTATTTAACTGCAATATATGAAAATCTAAAATTAAATATCTCTCAGATTATCTTAGCAAGATTTGCTTTAACAGATTAATATAATAAATAGAGCTTTCAGATGAAGGCAGAATATATAGCAAATTTATCTCAGATACAAAATTGCACCTTTCATATATGTTGAAACTACCATGAGTTTACTTAATAATCTGAGAGTTTTTGAACAGCTCATTAAAATTTCTCTCCTCCATCTATTTGATTCATTATCTCAGATATGTCTCCAGCACTGACTACTTGGACTCCATATTACTTTGCACTTCTGAGCTACTATGACACCAATTCTACAGGAACAAGACTGAAACCCCTGCACAAAAATAACATGTGAGATCTGCTATGTAAGCATCTTTATTCCATCCCCAGACCCGTGAGTTGCTCAGTCCACTTGGTGCCGATATGCAGATCACAGAGGTTCCCCTTTCCTCAGCTTTGTGAGACAAATGAATGGTTTTCAGATTATTTCAAGACGTGTTTCTCCCCAGACTTCCTCACTGATGCATGCTGAAGGGAAAGAAGAGCTGTTGTCATAGTAGTAGTTCTCTTTGCACCAAGAGGGATACAGTCTGGCCTCAGACAGAGAGATGATGCCTACCAACAAATATCCTTCAAAAGAGGGATTACAGTATCAGCACAGAGAAAGTGCCCAAAACCCTATGTAATGAAAAATATGCATACAGATTGATATTTTTTTAACTGATAAATGAGAAGAAAAATGCAAGAAGAGAAAAAATATTGGCAGTATTGAGTTTGTGGAAAGACACAAATCTTGAAACCCTCTCATCAGGCATGTGTCCAATTGTGGCTCTGTGTTTCTGAGAAACCACAGATGTTTTTCCAGCAATCCACTAATGTGCAGAGGTGTGATGTTTTGCTGCAGTGCATCATCTCATCATCTGCACTATGAGAAGGTCCTGAAATGAGGACTTCACCCAATGGTTTCAGCTGTGCTCCTAATTAGTATTCTGTCCTGTTTCTGGTGAAATCAGGGAGAGCCTTGCCACTGTTTTCAGGGATACCAGGATAAGGCCTTTTGTGACTGAAATCCTGCAGTTAAACAGCACATCTATATATTCAGGTCATTTTGTTTTCAGGATTAGTCACAGTATGGCTAATTTAAATGTCCTGCAGCACAGAAAAATACTTTCAGGTTATCTGTTAAAAGCAATGACATACCTGCACTGATACACAACTGCTACAGCAGTTGTTCAGAATACATATATACTGGTTTTTAAGTCACAACCTTGCTTATAAAAATTTCCTCTGTCCTTGTGTAGTCTGCTGTGTTGGTTGTGGGCTTTTGTTTTCATTGTTGATTTCTCAAGTGAGCTTTCCTTCTTGCACTGGACTGTTTGATATGCACAGCACAGCAGTACTTTAACTGGGAAGGTAGTTATACAGAGAGAAACATGGTGTTGTCATCTCCCTTCCTTCTGGGAGGGCTTTGCAAAAATTGCTTTTCATGAAAAAAATCGTTGAATCTTCTTAAGGGTGTTGGAATTCAAGTAGCAAAAGACTAGACAGAAGGTTATTTAAAATGTAATCCCTTTGTTTAAATATTCACATTCCTTAAAAAGAAAAATTCATAAAAGCGATGCATTGTTAAAAATTAATAAAATTTAACTTTTTCACATGCCATAGGTTCTGTTTCATAAAAATACGTGTTTGAGAGGGAAAGCCATGTGATATTTTTAGTATTGTAATTTTTTTCTAAGGCAAATGTAAGAATATCTTTGTCTTCAGGAATAGCACTTCAGCATGAACTTTGAATCCCAACCCCCAGCCATCAGCTTCTTCCAAGATTAGCTGAGTGCATTGGGTCTATTTAACCATTAGCTTTTATTGAAGGATAGATGAATATCAGTCCCTGAAGAATAGTGAATTAGCTACTGCCTTGTAGCAAAGCATTTTCTCTTTTCACTCTACAATAGATCTGCTATAAGCACAGCTTTTCATGATACAACTGGCAAGTAAAGTGGCAGGTCTGCAGAAGAAAATGGAAATCTTTTGGAAAAAAAGACTCTTAATGTGCAAGGGCTTTTGCTTTCATTTTAGTAACCTTAGAATAAGGTGATCTTTTGAGAATAGAGTTTTATGATAAAAGGATTTGAGTAATGCTTAACTGGTCAAAGATGTGTTCTAGTGAGTTTTAAACAACATATGTTTAATTGCATATAGAAAAGTCATAGCATCTCTTAGGGGAAAAAAAAGACTCCAAAATCATTGAAAAATGAATTTTGGCAATATAAACCCTAAAACAAAGAACAGCAAAAACTTAATGGAAAATACTTACGGTAAATGAATTTATGAATTTCTGTTGCTTTATCTTATGTTTATTCCACTTATTTTCCCTTATCCTTTCTCTCCACAGAAGGCCAGCTGAAATTACATCAATTTAAGAAAAAAAGATGAGTCAGAATTACTGTCTTTTTTCCTTCATTCAAAAATATCTGTGTTTACACTGAAAGAAAGATACTAAGGCCATATTCTCTTCCCTGTTAGCTCTCAGCTAAAGCTCATGCAGGTCTTGGATTTTTATTTTAATTTTGAATAAGACAGCATAAATAACTCTCCTTGTTTTCTTCAACAGAGAGCTAACAGAGGGAGGAAGGGAGCTACAGATGCTTGTGCTTCAGTCCCTGATAATCACAGGACTAAAAACCTTCAAGGCAGACAACAGATGATGAATAGGTCAAAAGAGCCCAGCTCTATGGGCATTACAATGTCTTTTCCTACCTTTTAAGTGTTGTGATCCTTCAAATTTAGTCACTTTGTATTTTTGTTAGAGAAAAAACCCCCGCAGGTTGGATAGCATTAGAGGCAGAGAAACACGAGACAGCCCCAGGAACACAGCAGAGTGCATTTTCACAGACTCACCAATGATCAAGAGGGGTGACATCCCGGTGGGGGGAAGGGGATTCAGAGGAAATTTTTGGGAAGGAAAATAGACTGATATTCTGGGGTTTTCTCCAGCAACTTGCCTTCGCACATGAAAAATTGTAATTTTTTTCACAATAAAAGTTACCAATCTACCAGCTTTTTAAAAATCACCATTGAGACCTGAGGGACAGAGCAGAGGCATTGTTCATATGACCAGTTACGTACTCAGGGATGCCAGATGGCATCTCACATAACATGGGAGCTCCTCTGGTCCTGTATGAAATGCCAGTTGCTGTGTCATTTTCTTTGCTCATTCACAACACTGGCCAATATTTTTGCTGGTCACTCCATCCTTCCCTTCTTGATCAAAATACTTGATCAAAAGTAGAAATCTCTCAAAGAAATAAAGAACACAAATGTCCAGATTCATACTGGAGAGGAAATTATCTCTCTCTGGATGTAAAGAGAGAATTCCTGTGGCATCCTAAGGGCTTGATAATTTTCTGTAATCAACCTAAGGTCAAAGACCTGGGCCTAACCCACTTGGTCTTCATGGCCTTGGAATTTAAGGCCCAATCTAACATAACAGTTGCCTTCTAGAAATACTTTGCTTTCTCTCTCTATATAAAGACTTGACAACCCAGAGGGTGCTGATCTGGTGTCAGAAGTTGGTTCCAATAGCAGGCTGTCTTCCACAGAGTGAGTTATGAGACATTCAGTTCAAATGGGCAGAATCTGCCAATACATTAGAAATAAAAAATCAGGCTTACCAACATTCTATTTGATCCAATTTCTGTGTAATCTTATTGTTTTTCTTACGTGCTGTGGATACAAAATGGCCAAACCCTCTTCTTGCTTACTGCATAAAAGTGAAAGTAGCAAAAATGGTACTTTTTCAGTTTAGGGAAATATACTTAACTTTATGTTTGCAGTTTCTTGCTTAGTTTTAGTTAAGTCCATAGTTGAGGAAGTCCAAAGTTCATCTTGCATGGTAAATACTGGACTGTGATTAGACAAGCCTGCATGTGGCAGAGGAGGAAAACCATATTATAATAATATTTCATGTGGCAGCACAGTAAAATTTGAGTACCCACTTTTGAAGCTATTTGTCACAGAGTGTTAAACTACATTTGGAGCAACAGAGCAGTGTGTCAGAGAGATCAAGACAAAAGTGGGTAGCTGTGTCCTGGATGATGTTTTTCACCTAGAAAGCAATTGAGTCCTGCTCAGAAGCTCTCCCATCATATCTGGCTTCTCACCTTACAGAGTGTGGCAGCCCTCAGCCCAGTCCTGAACAGGATATCTGAAGGAAACCATTTTGGGAGGTAGAAAAATACCTGGATTCAGATGGACTCAGACCTCTGTTTCCTAACCTCAGTTTAACTGAAAGTGTTTTGATGTTATGAATTTTTAACTGAAATATTTCTTTGATTTTTGCCACTGGATCTAACCCATGTGTGCATCAGAAGCACAAAAACTTTCTAAGGTTGAACGACAAGCCATAATTACTAAGCAGTATATCAATGTATCAGCCTAGGCTTTACTCTAAAGTAATGTGTAGGACTGGCCTGCTTTCCAGGTGAGTAAAATTTGAGTTAAACTTATCTATAGTGCTGGAGTGAAGGGAAGCCCTTAAAACATAAGGATAAACATAATATAACTGCCCATGGAATTAATATTACCGTATTACAATGGGGTATCACAGATTAAAAATATTTCAATGCCTTCCAGAATGTACTTGTGTTGCCTTGTGACTGACTAAAACCCAGACAGTGAATAGAGCAGACCTTCTTTGGACACTGGCACTGTGACTTCGGATGTTTCTGAATGCCAGAAAGCTGTAGTAGAGCTTTAATTCCATAAAAGCTCCAAAGTCTACTTATTTCATCCTTATGGACAATCAAAGAGTTTCTAAACCATGAGATTAGAATCTATCCAGAATAGAGTTTCATTTCATAGTATCAAAATGGTTTGGGTTGGAGGGGTCCTTAGAGAATATATAGTTCCAACCCCCTTGCCATGGGCAGGGACAACTTTGACTTGACCAGATTGCTCCAACCTTGCCTTGAACACTGCCACTCAAACCATGACTCTAAAGGCTGAGAATGCACAGCAGTAGTGACCAACAATAAACAACCATTTCATTTTTTAAGTGCTAGAAACGTCACTTCCTGAGACACATAAACATGTTTAAGCTTGGAAGAAAATGCAAAGACATGAAAATATTTGCTTCAAATGGCAGAAGAATTTCAGTAGATTGGTGCAGAGACTGCTAGCCTCAGAAAAATAGAACAATACATTATCCCATTCCTTCTCTTTTTGGTGGCAGCCACAGGACCGATCAGCTAGTGACAGAAATTTCCTAGTGACATCTGAATCCTTGGCACATTCCTCTGGCACTTCAGGAGTCACTTTTAAGCTTGAACCAGTTATTTTGCTGGTGGGCTGCCTACTATTCCAAATTACTTGATAAAAAGCATTATAAAACACTGGACACACATGAAATTCTTTAGAGTTGTATCATAGCCCTTTTGTCCACTACAGCTGACATTTCTAAGCTTGACTACATGTTGGAAAACTCTGGGTACAATATGTCACAGATTTGTGATGAAACATGGCAGATTTTTGTAAGTTCATTTCAGCTGTGTGTTTCACTTTCCTCAGCCATGAGTTGCTCTGCAGTCAGTATTTCTGTCTAAGAGCTCTACTGCACAAAATCCAGTTGACACAACATCATGGAAAAGCTTAAAGGGACTAGGGACTAGATTGCCAAGCAGCTAGAACAATCAAGTGTCTGTGAAAAAACAACAGGCACTCAGTTAATCAAAAAAGGCAGGCACTGTGGTAACTAACAGAAGTGACTTTTGCTGTTATCTCTGTTGTGTTTGGTGAACAGAGTTTGTGACTTTCCCATCAATTTAGTTACTAGCACATGTAATTTGCTCGTGCAGGAGCCACGGGCCCTTTTTATCACGTTTTCCCTGAATTTGCATCCTCCTTTGCAAGCTTTGATGAGTTTCATTAATTCCAGGGACTCAGGGGGAAAGAGAGGGGCCTTCTCGAAGCATTTGCTGGCAGCTTGTATGTCTGAGATTCCCCTCAAGCAATTGTGAACAACTGGTTCAACTTCCTTGGTGCTTTCTAAGTCAGTTGTTCAGAGTCCTTGATCCTTGCCTTAGGACTGCAAAGATTAAACCTCTCTAGCTTAGAAGGAGCCAGGTAGGAATATTGGCCTGTTATCAGTGACTCACTAGCTGAAGAGTATAATCTTTTATTTATTTATTTATTTTTGTTTTGGTTTTCATTTTTTCCTTATTCTTCTCTCTAAAAAATACCTCCTGTAATTTTCCCTGTGGCGTCTGGAAAAATACCACCATACTGATAAACTCAGTCTTTGGCATAATACAATGAAGTCCCTAAAGCTGGCAATTTGGAACAGGAATATTGACATATTCCATGCTGTAGTCCTTGCTGAACCTTGGATATGTGCTCTTTTAATATGTGTGTTTGGAGATAATATCTTTTAAATGCACATTTGAACAACACTCTCAGACACATGTTGTGATTATTGGGGCTGTTCTGTGCAGGGCCAGGAGATGGACTTTAATGAATCTTGTGGATCCCTTCCAACTCAGAATATTCTGTGATTCTGTGTTTATTTTTCCTAGAAACTGACATAGCTTCCATTTAGTGGATGTGCAAATTGCAAAGTCTGTATGCTTTTAAAATATGCAAGGAAATTTTAAATTTACTCGACATGATTAGTTTAACCCTGCAGTCCAACACAAAACAGGTTAAAAGTTGAAAACAGTCAGAGCAAGTCAACTGAATGTAGCACTGTGTCTACTGAGGTAAGACTGACCTGCTGACAAATCAGTTCTAAGCAGCAGCATCCTGAGGCATTATGATGCCCCCAACATTAATGAATCCCCAGTCCCCTGTCCTGTCATCCCTGCAGTGTCATATTTCACACTGGCATGGATGCTGAGGGTTTGAGCCACTGTGATGGCACCCAGCAAAATACAGACTGGGAAGCTCTTCCTAGGTAACAGAGTTCCCACTCTGCCCAGGGAATTAAAGTCTGTAGGAAATGCTCTTTACCTCTGAATTCACAGCACATACTTCCAAAAGCAGCATTTAACAGAGCTGTATTTGGGATTGTGCTCCAAAATTAACTGATGCAAATTAAATCCTTGCATATTTATTAGTTTTGATTAAACTGACATAGCCACCAACATTTTCAGAAGTAACAGTCCAAATCTGAGACTTTACAATAGTTTAATTATGTTATATTCATTTCCTACTCATCCCCCAAATCTATGCAAAGCAGCATCATTAATTAGCCTGCCCACTGCAACTGCTAACAAGATCACTGATTGATAACAGAGTTTTCTCAGTGTAAGCTGTGAAATCTGAAACATCATTTTAGGTAAGATCAGATGGACTATGTCCCTCACTGCCTCCAGGTCACTGTCAATCACTTCTTTGCCAGTTCCTTCTTTCTTCCCACCACAAAAACATCAGTAATCTAAGAGATTCAGAAATGTTTCAGTAATATAAAAGACACAAATCACAGAATCACAGAATATGCTGAATTGGAAGAGACTCACAAGGATCTTTGTATCCAACTCCTGGCCCTGCATGAGACCATTCCCAAGGATCACACCATGTGCCTGAGAGTGTTGTTCAAACTCTTCTTGAACTCTGTCAGGCTTGGTGCTGTGACCACTTCCCTGGGAACCTATTCCAGTGCCCAAGCACTCTCAGTGAAGAACCATTTCCTAATATCCAACATAAAACCTCTCCTAAAATGACTTTAGGCCATTCCCTCAGTCCCCGTTGCTGGTCACCACAGAGAAGAGATCAGTGCCAGCCCCTCCTCTTCCCCTCATGAGGAAGTTGTTGCTGTGATGGTGCCTCCCCTCAGGCTCCTCCAGGCTGAACAGACCAAGTGACCTCAGCCACTCCTCATTCAGCTTCCCCTGCAGACCTCTCACCACCCTCATTGCACTCTTTTGGATGCTCTGTAAGAGCTTCATGTCTTTCTGATACGGTGGCACCTGGAACTGTTCCCAGCTCTCGAGGTGAGGCCGCCCCAGCCCAGAGCAGAGCAGGACAATCCTCTCTGGCTGGTGATGTTGTACCTGATGGCCCCAGGACAGGGTTGGCCCTCCTGAAAACAGTTTCATGAGCTCGCTCTCTCCCTCTAAAATAATACTTTTTCATTTTATACAGTTCAAACGGAAATGTTTTGATATTTGGAATTTAAATAAGAGCTTTTTGAAAACATACATGCAATTTTCATTCAATAAAGCACACTAAATAGATGATACAAATGTATTATAATTTTAATTTTTCAATTCTAGCATATGAGACTATACTTATAGAAAACATTGCAGTCACTTCTAAATTTGAGAAAATTGCAATGTGCTTGAATTAGGGACCTTATCAGAATAAAGGAACAGAAGAAATCAAATACAACCTGTAAAACAAATATCCCTCTATCTCCTTCTATGTGAAACCATAAAATGAGCATTCAGATTAGACTAACGTTAAAATCCTGTCTTGATTTGTACCCCCTATTTTCCTGATCAAAGGAAAACACCCTCATTATGCAGGCAGTAACCCTGGAGATTTGCTCTTTCCAGCCCCTTGCTCCTTGTCTATCTGTCTTTGCTGTGACCAAAAGACATAAAAGCATGAAGGCTACTCTAACTGATATTCAACTAGTAATAAGTAGTAAAAGAAGATGTGATTTTAATTAATATATAACTCTCATCAACAACCAGTATCATGTACTCATAGAAAACATCAATCAATTGCTTGAAATTGCTCTCATTTTCAGCTAATTTCTGTATAGTGCTCAATGCAAAAAAAAAAAAGCAGATTCAAGAGGACATAAATGTTGTGGGATGCCAGCTAATAACTTCCAGGCAAATGGTGAAAATATTTGGTGGAGCAGTGCTAGAAGTTATTTTGGGCACAATAATCTGTGGAAACAATTAGCTTAAAAGCAGTGGGGCAAGAGTTGGACATGATCTGTATAAAACATAGGTGGCTATTTAGCATCCCATCTTCATTGAGGCTCAACAGTGACATCTGATAGCCAAAGCACTCAGAGTGTTCCATTTCTGGTAGATCTTGACAGTTTTGAAGGTGTTTATCTACCTACCCTTCAAAGATATCCATTTTATATTGGTTCTATTTAAGTCTTTTCTCTGCTGATTGCAGTCTCACTGGTTCACACTAAAGAAGTGTAGTTCTTTGCAATCAAAATATAGAGCCATAAAAAGGTCAAAATTACAAATAATTACAATAATTTGCAAAATTACATTAAAACTTCAAATCCTGATGACCTATTCAGTGAAAAAATAAATTGTAATACTAAATGTAAAATGCGCAACAGGATTCCATTCTCTTGACAAGAGGCTGCAAAAGATTTTTCAAAATGATCCAATAATTACAGAGTAAGACGTATTACAGAGTTTTATGTAAGAAAAAAGTAAATTGGGAAAGTTGGTCATTTAAAAGTAAAGAAATGGAGTTATGTTCCTGCATGACCCTGGAGAAACAAACTGTAATTAACCCTTCCCTGAGCAAGGGGAGTGGACTAGATGACCTCCAGGGGTCTCTTCCAGCTTCATCTATTCTGAGATTTTGTGATTCCTTCAAATAAACCTCCTGTGCACAAGCTTTATACATTTTGAGCTAATTACAAGGTTTCATGCTATTATTTTCCACAAGAATCCTGACCTGTTCAAAAGACTGATCTAAACCTTACTGAAAGCCAGAGTTTTTCCAATGGACTTCAGTATGCTCTAAATCCATAATTCATGTGATGGATGGTATCTTTCAAATGAGGGGAAAAGACTGACTTTTGTTTTGAAATAATAATTATCACAGCAGTACAGAGCAGACAGCAAGGAGTACAATTGCTGTCAATGCAAATATTATTTATCAATGGATAGAACATTAAACAAATTAATTAAATGGTAGTTAAACAATATATTAAATACTTTTTAAATTCACTTCTCTGTAAATGAAGCCTTGCATTTATGTCTGTATTCAATATATGACATTGTCTGATCTTCCTATTGTGAGTCAGGGCTTGTTCTGTCTTACTACAGTATCAATTTAAAATAACTTCTTTAGCTTCAACTGAACTATTCCAAATTTATGTTGGTCTGAACTGGGGCATGGTCAGGGAGGAATCAGCTGAGCTGTTATCTCTGTCATCATGGTTTAGTGCAGAAAACATGGAAGTTGGTCCTGGGATTTATTCAAGATTTGCAGTGCTTTGAGCTGCCAACAGAGTATTCAGTACTGAAAAAGCTTGGCTTCTGTGAAAGGAGAAAAGGAATTGCTTCTGTGAAAATAAGGAACAATAAATTATTTATAAGTATTTATTCTTTGATAGCTGCTTATTTTTTTACTTTACCTTTTTGATTATTTTGCTTACATGACAATTCTTTTTCTGCCCACTGTTCTAATGTGACATCTGTTCTGTCTTTTGGGTTCTACCTCTGTCCAGTGTGTGGCATTTTATGAAACTATGTTTTCCCATTGGTTTTTGTCTCTATAAAACATCTAGTTTAAATAATATTCTTTGAAAAAAATGCAAGGCGTCATGCATGCTATAGACTCCAGGAAACTGGGGAACTGGAGAGCCATTACTGAGTCTTGAAAAAACATTCCTTACTGCAGAAACCACAGTATACTTTCTGGAATTGAGTCAAATTTATTTGTTTTTATCTTTTGGCTTTGTAGAAATCTTGTGGAAAGTCTGAGTGAAGTGTCAAAGATAAGAAAGCACCTTAGCTTGCTTCAGACTCATCTCCTTCTGTTTCCTATGATTTCTTACAGTGACTAATTGAGCTTATCTCAGCTCAGTTATTCTTTGCAGAGAGACCATCAATCTGCCCTGTAACTTTATAGTCAAAAGCAACAGACCCTCATACCCCAGCTGCGGTCTCTGGTGGGTGTGTAGAGTGGATCTGTAGTAATGGGAGCAGCTAGTACTGAGTGCCACTATCACAGAAAGCTGGTATTTTATGATTAACCACTTAATTGACCTTTAATACGCTTAATGCTACATAGAGGCACCAAAAGCAAGTTAAAGCCTCAACTGAGGCAATGTTTAAAATTTCAACACTGTGAGGAGGCTGTGCATCTTTTGCTAGAGGCTCAAGGCTTTTTTTCTTGAAAAATAATGCAAGTTTTTATCTTCAGGATAGAAGAAGTAATGAAAGTTTTAAGGCTAATGGTCTTTTGTCTAGAGGGAGTATATTTTACTTCTGTCTTGTATAAACAACACTTATATTCCAGTTATATAATAACTGAAAATTTCTGACCAGAAGTGTCAATGCTCACTAGTTTATCTCCCTTTTGGACAAAGAAGGTAAGATACTGGAATAGAATTCCCTGAGTAGCAATAAACTTAAATTGTATCACATTTTATTTTGATGACACATTTTATTATTTCAGTTGCCTTTTCACCTTCCTAGTGGAGCAGTTGCCTTTGAAAGACAACCAAGAGCTGTGACGGGTGATGTAATTTAGTCAATGGTTTAGATGAGCACTGGACAGAATGTGATTTAAATTATCAGTCATTTACAAAATACAGTTCTGCCATGTCTTCTCTTTCTTAACAAATCTGGATGCAGGGATAATTCCTAAGTTACTGGCTTGCCCTCAGGAGAGGCATGATTTTATGACAATCCATGCTGCTTGAAATTCTCTTTTACTTTCATGTTATGGAGTAAGGATAAGGTCAGGACAAGTGTTTTTCCTATAGCAGTCTCCTGCATCTTATTCCCAAATAGGAAACATCTCCTAAAGCATAAATGGGAAACAAGGATCATAGACAGCCACTGCACAGGACTACCATGTTCCATTACTTCCACTGCACCGTCCATATTCTTAAGGCATTCCTAAAATTGGTTAAACTAGTAAAAATAGATGTGCTGCTGCTGCTGCTCAGAACCTGAAATTTCCTTTCCTTTCCTTTCCTTTCCTTTCCTTTCCTTTCCTTTCCTTTCCTTTCCTTTCCTTTCCTTTCCTTTCCTTTCCTTTCCTTTCCTTTCCTTTCCTTTCCTTTCCTTTCCTTTCCTTTCCTTTCCTTTCCTTTCCTTTCCTTTCCTTTCCTTTCCTTTCCTTCCCTTCCCTTCCCTTCCCTTCCCTTCCCTTCCCTTCCCTTCCCTTCCCTTCCCTTCCCTTCCCTTCCCTTCCCTTCCCTTCCCTTCCCTTCCCTTCCCTTCCCTTCCCTTCCCTTCCCTTCCCTTCCCTTCCCTTCCCTTCCCTTCCCTTCCCTTCCCTTCCCTTCCCTTCCCTTCCCTTCCCTTCCCTTCCCTTCCCTTCCCTTCCCTTCCCTTCCCTTCCCTTCCTTCCCTTCCCTTCCCTTCCCTTCCCTTCCCTTCCTTCCCTTCCCTTCCCTTCCCTTCCCTTCCCTTCCCTTCCCTTCCCTTCCCTTCCCTTCCCTTCCCTTCCCTCCCCTCCCTCCCCTCCCCTCCCCTCCCCTCCCCTCCCCTCCCCTCCCCTCCCCTCCCCTCCCCTCCCCTCCCCTCCCCTCCCCTCCCCTCCCCTCCCCTCCCCTTCCCTTCCCTTCCCTTCCCTTCCCTTCCCTTCCCTTCCCTTCCCTTCCCTGTGGAAAGCTGGGAAGTCTATCTTTAGTACCATTAAGTCATGGATGAGGATGCCTTCAATAATACATTATTTATATCTCTTGCTTAACATTTTGCTTAATAAAATATGTCAGAAAGGAAGGCAGAGTATGACAAAACCAACGATTTGACAATAAATTCAGTCAGACTTCATGCTTTTTTTCATTCTGCCTTTTCTAGAGGAAACTTTGCTAAACAAGTAAAACTGGGAGACAAACTAAATATTGAGGAGTATATTTCTAATTTCACCATCCTTTGCCATCCCATCATTAGTGATTTCCTTATCAAATGAAGGTAAAACCAAATTGGATATTTCCAGGATGTTAAGATGAACAACTTTAAAAAACAGCAGAGAAGGGGGGGAAAAAAGGGAAAAAGTATTCTTCAAATGAGATCTTTATCTATGTTTGCTTGTTCAATTGCTGAGGCATTTCACCATTGCCTACAGCAGGTACAAACCATGTATGATAACATGGTAATCAGACTTGAACTCCTCCAGACCAATTTTGATTCTTTCACTGCATGCCATAGGAAGTCATGAACAGTTGTTCCATTATCATTCTTTGATTTCCAAAGACATCTTAATTTTTGAAATAGTTATCAGTAAATTAATTTCATATGTAGTACATATATATAGTATGTGGAATATACTTATCATGAAGCATTCAGTAAACTTAAAGGAGAATATTTCATTTATATATTCTGTTTACCAGCACAATCTAATCCAAACATTCCACCAAAACATAACTTACAAACTTCTATGGGATTGTTCCTGCTTGAACAAGAACTTGCTACATGAAGAACAATTTTCCAAGGAACAAATGATTGCAGATTTGTTCTATAAAGACAGTGGCATGAATATGAATATATGTAATATTTCTTGCTCTAGAATTCAAAGCAATCTATGCAAAGCAATCTATTCAAGATAATTATATCTTGAATCTAAAATCTGAGAACTGACAAAGATTGTAGACAGCACTTTGCTGTCATGTGGCAGGCTACAGAATCATTCAAGTTGGAAGGCACTTCCAGAGGTCACCTTATTCAGCTCCTGCTGCTTCTTCAGAAGCAAGGACAACTTACATCAACTTGCTCAGGGCCATGTCCTGTTGAGTTTTGAATATCTCCAAGGGTGGAGACAAAGCAACATCTCTTGACAAGTTGTTACAGGGCAGCCTCACTGTGACTTTTTTGTTCCTACACCCAATCATAATTTCCCATGTTTCAACTAGTGTTTCTTCTCTTTTTTTTTTTTGTTTTGGCAAGAAAGACATCTAAAATGAAAGTCAGTCTTTTTTCATGTCAGTTCCTTCAAATGTTAGTCTGCTACGTCTTTTTCTAGAGAAAATGTTGAACACAAGAGATATTTGGAATTCCCAAAGCTAAAAATGAAGTTTCGAGGAAAAAAAGGAAACAAGAATGCTTTTAAATCCAACTCTGTATATTCAGAAATGAAATATATATTTTCTGTGAATAAAAGTCTTGAAATTTTTTTCAATGTCTGGATAGAAAGACAAAATATTCAAAATGCTGAAGCATTCCTAAGGAATCCACAGGTATCACAAATGATAGCTCAAAATCAGACTGCATCAGGTACATGGCTTTGTTTTTTACCACAGCTGGCTGATTACTCAGCTTTGTCTGTCACAACCAACTGTCAGCTGAGAGAAAGGTCAGTGAAGATGGTTAACAGCATTTTGTTTTTTCCAAGTAAATTAAGGGTTAGTGCGGTGTTTGGGTTTTTTTTTTTTTTTTGCTTTATTTTGTTTTGTTCCTTTTTTCCAAAGAAGTAAAATCAAGTGCAATTATTTTTGTAGTTCTAGCAGAGGAGGCTGACACAAAATGTACTTTATTTTTTCTATGTCTTATTAAAAAGTGGCTTCGATCCAGGTGACTCAACTGGTATATGAGTTTACAAATACACAAGGGCAAAAGGATCATCCAAGCCTAAAGATGCTACAAAAAAGTTATTTATTCTTGTCTGAGCAAAAATAATTACAGCCTTTCAGATTAGTAATTTATTCATGTTCATTCAAATACTTTAATAATGCAAATGTTTTAGTGACATGAATATATTTACCCATGCTTTAACAAAAGAGAAATAAATTACCTATCCTTTTCCAAACTCAGTATTAATAGTTCTAAAATCAAAAATGGCAGTACCTGACCTCCAGTCACCTATGTCTGGCAGAAATCAAGATTTAATCTGGCTTTTCTAATGACTCTGCACAACCTTAACTGTTCATTGGGTTTTTGTGTTGCAACACCAAAATGGCTGGGCACAATAAAACAAAGAATCTAATGGATCCACTGTGCTATTAACTTCTTTTAAGAAATGAAATGGCCTTTGACAGAGTGGTTTGCAGGTTGAAAGGAGCACTGCTTACTAAATCTGCCCACCACAGGATCTAAAAGTGAAAGAATGACTATCTGCACATCATACACATAACACGAAGTTACTTGCTGAGAATAAAAGGGCAGCTGCTGACAAACAAGAAAAACTATGAGCAGTTATTTTTGAGAAGGATATAAGATTAATCTCTTATTGATGCATGCTGAGAAGCCTTCTTTTGCAAAATTTGAAGCTGAACTGGAAATACAGTAATCACAAACCAAAGGGTCCCGTACTGCATGCTGACTTTTTAGTGAGTTGCCACTGGCTTTAAAGATCATGGTGGATGTGGGTGGCTGTAAGGGGCATATGCACTATAATAGAAGCCAGAAATGCTAAACTGGTCAATGGGATCTGATAATCCACAAAACAATTTTTTGACCTTCCAAGGCTTCTCAATCTTTTATGAATGTGTGGAAATGCCTGCTCCAAACCACACTCTCCTAATGTCCATTAACAGGCTGTCTAGTCTAGCTGCAACTAATCTAAACACTACCTCATAATGTTTACTGGGATATTTTATATGGTTCTGCATGCTATTTGCATGCATTCTCTGTGTGCATTATCTGTTTCTCCATTTAAGATATTTGCCTCAGTTTGTAGGGTTCTCCTAGATTAAAAAAAGAGAAAGCTAAAGGGAAACTGGCCCAGCAGCACTCAGAGATGCAATCACTGGTGCAAGGTATGGCTGATTTCCTGCCTAAGCTGCATTTTTGCCCTCCTGGAAAACTCTGGTGACAAAAGTGGCATAGGGACTACAAATTCTCCACATCCAACTTCTCTTTATTTCTTGTTTCTTTTTCTTTTGCGTGGGAGCCACTCATCTGGCAGAAGGCTTTCAAGCAGAACTAACTTAAATACTTGCCTGAGCTCCCCAATGCACCTTCCTGGAAAGGGCAAGGGGCAAAAGGCACTGGGTTTTTTCTCTTTAGCCTGTAGTGCAACCTCTACCTCAGAGAAAAAGAGATTTCCTCAGTGAAAATTTTCCTTCTACAGACTGAAGACAATTCTTGGGATACAGCTAGGAATTAGTTTTTTGTCCTGAGCTCTTAGTCAGAAGGCTGGAGTTTAAAATTCAAAATTCTCAGAAAAGCACTGCAGATTGGGGAATTGGCAAATCTAATTCTTCCTGCCTGTTAGGAAGAAAAATGCTTTCAGCATCCATACAATGTGCAAAATTTCCTTCCTGAATGTAATGAGTATGTCTCATGTTGCTTTCAGTCTACTAGTAGGCTAAAATACCACTATAATAAACCCAAGGCCTCAACACAAGGGAAAAATAGATGGATTCCAGCTGAGAGACTTAGATTTCTCAGATCATTACAGGACTAGCTATTTGCACTTGGCTAGCAAGTGCTAGGTTTTCCTTATATCTGTTTCAACTCCTGTGAGTTTAATACTGCAGACTCACATTGTATGTGACAGGCTCCAAAACATAAATTGATTGAAGCTTTTGTCTAACCAGGTATCTCCATCTATGTAGAGGTAGAAAGTGATACAGGTCTAACAGAAGAAGACTGTGAGTGCTGGTGATCACTCATTCGTATGGAAGTGCTGTTGGCAGCTCTGCAGAAGAGGCAGCCTAGGCAAGGGTACCTCTAACTAATCCATCAGTCAGCTGGCAAAGCAGAACACAGGGTTGTTTGTCAAGATTTTTTTCAAGGGCTTAAGGCTTGTTGTTCTAGACAGGAAACAAGACAGAAAAAGAATAAGTTGTGGAAGAAAAATTCTACCTATGTAAAACTTGGAGGATTTTGGTTGGTTCATTAACGAAACACCACAAGAAGCCAATAAAACCACCTTGGGCAGCGGAGGACGGTAGGAAGTTGAAACAGGGAAAGGCATGTAGGCATGTAGCCTTTCTGTCTCATCTACTGTGAGTTCTTTTCCAAGTTCATGGTTCAAATTCAATAGGATAAGGTCTCTTGTTTGACATGACAGTCTGGGTTGAATTTGCAGACTGGTCAATACATATGACAGCACTGGCATTAGTTGCCAGCTGTTGTCAAGGCTTCAGTTATACAGCACATGCATCCCCACTGCCCCTGAGAGCATTTGTCCCGCTTGCCTTCTCAACCCCTCACTAGAGCCCAAACTAGCAGCACTCATACTTTCTCCACCAGAATAAAAGAATACAGTGGGTTTTCAGGGCACTTGAAGTAGTGCAAAACACTGGAGAAACCAATAATCCAGAAACATGCCTTTATAACATGAATGGTGAGCTCTGTGGTCACACACCAAGAACCAAGTGTGCCATGTACAGCATGCTGAAGGCCTAACCAAGTTCCTTTCCATCCCAAACTGGTGGCAAGAGTGAAAATAGGAGGCATAATACAGCTTCTGGAGAATCTACCACATCTCTGTCTCATTTTCGCCGAAAACAGTGAGGCTCTTCGTAGCTGCTGCAGTGCAGTGCCAGTAGCATGTGTGGCACCAAAGCAATCAAGCTGCAACAACAGATAGGAAAGAATCTCCTCTTTGCTCCCCCTCTGGCATATCTACACCTATATATTTAAGTATCAGAATTGGCTCTTATGGAAAAATGAGAACCGGGAAGTTTTGGATTTCTCCCATAATCCATATGTCTGGAATACCTTCATCGTCTCTGTGTTGGTCCTTCTGTTACTTCAGAACCAATCTATTTTTATTTATGCCTTTTTTGAAAATATGAAAAAGTGGGGAAAATAATCAGTGAAAAACTCAGCTTCCTGAAAACTTTCTCAGCTGCATGAAAAAAGATTTAGCTGAGCAACCTTCAGCTTCTTTCTGGATTCTTTCTGCACTGTATAGGTGCAGATTAAATGCAAGCTGTTTCAAAACCTGACACTGTACCAGGTATAGCGGGTTGCATACTATGCTCTGTTTTCCTTACTATTAAGTATAAACCACAGCTCAATGCAGTTAATATAGACTGAAATTTGAATTGTTCACAGAATTCTTAGTAAATTTAATTTTTAAAAAAGGTCTACTTTCACTAAGATACTTCTTAGAGCTCCAAAGAAAATCCAAAGTATATCTGGACTGATAATGGAAGACAATAATTTTCTCCTGGAGTATCAGTTCAAGTCCAGCCCAGACTGGTGGTAACCTGAAATTTTAATCTTCTTGAAGTTACCTGATCACATTATTCCCTATAGACAAGTGTGTCCATTAGAAATGTGCAACAGCTGGCACAGATTGGCTTCTTGCTTGCATTTGCAAGAGTGAGGATGGGGTAGGAGTGTGGTTGGAATCTAAATTATTCCTCCCTTGAGGTGGTCTGGCCAACACGGATAGAGGCACTTAATTTGAAAGGGAAACTTGAACTTTGTAGTTAATGGATGAATAAATGGAAGACTTCAGTCTACAGGACTGTCAGACTGCTAGTTTTCACAAACACTTAAATCAAATACCACATCTGAGGGGAAGAAATTAAGATGTAAATATCCAGGAGCCACTGCCAAGACCAGTGAAATCAGAAAACAGATTTGCACTATTTTGCTTCTGTGCCTCAAAATATCAAGATCTTATTGCCTGTAAAGATGGTTTGTCATGTTTTTAAAAAGGTACAAAGGACATAAAATGTTTATCCTCTGATCTGCCCACAAAATAAATTTTTACAAAAGACACTTAAAAATGTCTTCTCTAAAAATTCAGATATTTATTTAGAGAGGGGTTAATTGGGAACACATACTGTTGCCATCAACAGCAGTTTCTCTCTGCTGTTCATGAGCGCTTTCCTGAAAATTACAAGTAGCCCACTCCTGTGTCTGGTGTGTATACTTACTCATGAATCATGCCAGTCAAATATAGAGTGCTCTGAGTGACCACTGGATGAGTCTGAAAAAAAATAAATTGGACATTTCATAAGTTTACCCTGACCTATTTTAAAATTCAATAGCCAAGGCATATTTGTACGAATATAATATAAACATTCATTGGACTCCTGAGCTGGTAAGGAAATGAGTCTATTGCTTTCTGGGCTGGCTGTGCAGGGCAGAGCTGTCAGCTCCAGCAGGGTCACCTGCTAGCACAGGCTTCACTGACATCCAGGGCACTTCATGGCTCAGGAAGGTGAGCTGCATTAGTCTCCACCGTGGAATTGTAGTCTATATTCCTAACTGAATATGGAAAGCACCAGCTGTAAGGAAACATAAATTGTACAGTTGGTTTGGTTTTGCATATCAAATATGTGCAGCATATTATTCACAGATTCCGTTAATTAATCCTGATGAAATCATAATGAGAAAAACATTAACACTAATCGATTTGGATGAGATGAAATTTCAGACCTTCCTGACATGCTTATTTGTGGCACATACCATAATGAAAACCAACCAGCCAGCTTTCCCCTTGCAATGTAAGCATTAGCTTCCCCAATGGTAAAACAGAAGGTCAGCTTAAAAGTCTCATTTTCTACAATCAACAGCAATGCTTTAAATGACATAGAAGAGCATGCAAGTATTAGAGCTATTGTTTCCATAAAGCTATTCTGCTTGTGACTATTCATAGCCACCCTTTGCCACATGATTCCTTTCCTAAGCAGCTTTCCAATTTAGGTTTCCATAGGCTATGGTTTGACAGAGTAGCTAGAAGAATTCGTGCATGTATATTATGAAGTTTCATTATCCTTTTTTCTTTTATGAATAGCATTCCTTAGAGGATATGTTCTGTGGGTGCTCTGTGCCAAGGCAGCATTATTTTCCCTTCTTGACTAATGAGGGTTCACCACAGAGAAATAAATCACTTTGCGCACTTTCTGCAAAGTTTTTTTGAAAGGCTTGACAGAAGGCAACTTTTGAAAGCAAGCAGTTGGACCTTCATGAAAGTCCCCCTGGCAAGCAGTATGAGCCAGCATATTTCCTAGGCTGGTCACTGATTGCCATGAAAGGCCTTTGGGAGCTCACCAAAATTCCCTACTTGAAAGGCTTGTGAGTAGCTGTCCATGCCAAACACCAGGATTGTACAAACAGAAATCATAATCCAGGGCAAAGTCAGGCCCATAAGACATTATCTCTCAGCCAAGTTGGAAGATATTGTGTGATTTCTCACCCAGAGTCTAATAATACTCATTCAATCAGTCCTTTCCTTCAGTGTTGGGTACTGCTGAAGTTACCCTTTTATCTTCTCTCTCTCAAGCAAGACCACCTATTTCTATTTAAAATGCAAGTGAGAAAATCAAAATGTACCTCCAGCTTTTCATATCTGCATTTTGATTCTGTAATACCTCCAAGTGACTAGGTAAAGTGGTTAGCACATCAGAAGTTTTCAGCAGAAAATGTCAAAGATGCGGTTTCATTCTGCAGAGGTAACACATTGCTTATTGCAGGGGGTTCTGCAGTCTACTGGAAAGAAAAATAGCAGCAAAGTAACCTTGGAATAAAGTATCCATCTTTGACTACCCTCGAAGAGAGTCCTCTTTGGTGATTTGAAAAGGCTGTGAAAAAGTGTCCACTTCACACTTTCCTCAAATGTGCACAAATGGGGGTCTTTTATCACAGTTTGTCTTTTGTTTTCTTGTATATTTGTACTGGTGGCTTGTGAAGGCCTAGAAATGAGTGTGTATCATGCCCAAAGTTTATATCCATCTGTCACCAGCACTAGAGGCTGCTGCATTTTAAATCACTTCAGCATACTGCTTGCACAGTGACTCAGCCCTGACAGGGGTGTCCACCCTGAGGATGAGAAAATGATTCAGTATTCATTAGTCTAACTTAATGCAGTCTCTCCTCAGCAGGAGAACAGCCAATCATGTGCCTTATCTGTGCCTGCTTCTGTGATTTATCCACTGAGGAGTGACCTACAATCAAGAACTTTACTTTAAACCTTTTCACAGGCAGCTATCTGCCAGTCTGGAGATAAAGCTAAGCTAAACACCCATGCTAATTTCAGACTTTGCTTTTCTTACAATCTGAGAGCTTTCCATAAAGTTTTTGAATAAAAAAAGTCACACATACTGCTTATACATTTTCAAAAATCAGAGGTGTTCTGTTTCCTAAACTGATCTTGTGGAGTTTTTTTGTTTTGTTTTTTTGGTTTGTTTTTAATATTGGAAAAATGACACTACTCTTTATATATCATTCCAGAGATGTGTGCTCCAAACTGTGCAGGATTTCAGGATGGTGTTGAAATGCAAAATGAAACCACGAAACAGCCCAAGCCTTATGAACTTTTTCATTTGTGAAGGTGGAAAAACAGTCTGCTTCACTAAAGAACTGAGAAGGAGAGAGTGGGTCTAGTTCCAGTACATTCTTCTCAAATAAACCTGAAGTTGAAACATTTGGAAACTCCCTGCATCATGAGGCAACTTAAAATGCTTTCCAAGGGTTTCTGATTTGATAACAAGATGCAAAGAAGGGGAATAGAATGACAGACCTGTCAGTCTACCTGTAAAAAGAAGTCTTCTTTCTCTTCCCTGTGCTGACTTTTCCTTGTCAAACTTGTGTTTGCAGGTAGAGGGATACAAGAGCAATAAGCTGGTTTTTGTTTTTCTTTGCTTTGCTTTCTATACACTCCCAAATATGATTTTTTTTCCTAGCCTAGTTTTTTTCCTAGCCTAGGTTAAACTTCAGTTGTGGAAATAATATTTCCAACAAACATTCTGAATCTCAGTAGATTTTGCCCTGTAGCTTTACAGAGCCTTTAATTCAGTCAATATGTGACAGTTTCAGTTTAGAGAAGGCAGAACAGAATGCCTTGACCCATAGCAAAGGGGAAACAAGAAGGGTCAGCCCTGAAGAACACCCATTTTTAGAGGATTCTTTGGCCTAATGTAAATTTAAATTCAGAGAGAGGAAAAATTATTACATTTTTTCTTGCCTCAGGGTGAAATTATTGGACTCCCAAGGAAGCTAGATAGATTTAGAAGATTCAGGTGCTTTCAAACACCTAGTCAATTTATAGATAGCAGTTTTTCATATAATCCCATGATTGAAGAATAAATGAATCTGACAGCCAGCACCTCAGTAAGGTAAGAAATCAGACTAATTTTTTTTTCCAATGTCAAGTCAGTGTCATTTTGGGAAATAACCCTATTTGGGATCAGTTTTCTGAGTTACTTATGGCTTCAAGAGAAAAAAGGTAGGGAAAGCAGCCCATAATTAATATAAGAATATACTTGTTTTGATTTGTTTCAATATCTCTCCCTTCTGTCAATTCCAAGCACTATCAGATGGAGTTATCATTAGCTATGAGATTAATTCTCATAATTTTTTTTTCTGCACATCATGTAAGTTATGTTTTTCAATAATCTTTTCTTAAATCTTGAGAAGTTTCTCCTGGCTCAAGAGTAATAGAGGGGTTTTGTTGTTGTTGTTTTGGCGTTGAGATTTCTTTGGTGCATTACAGAATGAAGTAAACCCCACAGCACTGAACGTTAATGATGGAATTGTACGTGCACTCTACCATTTCTCTGTCTTTTTTTTTATTCTACTGAATTTCTACTGAGTGTCATATATTTGAAGTAATTTAGGGTGTTTCCTTGTAACTAACAGAACTTATGTTTAAAGTAGCTATTTTAATTTGTGTGTACGTGTATGTGTATGTGTGTGTGTGTGTGTGTAAAGTAATTGTCTGTATTGTATCAGATAGCGAACTGGAAATTCCCAATGTCCCAAAGATGTCTTGAAGCCCTGGTTTTAAAAGAAAAGCTTTAAAAATCTTGCTTAGCAAGAGTTTACTTCTCTATAAAAACAACAGATGATTTGTATGCACCTGAACATTACCATTTTTAAGACTGCCAGACAAAGCCAGTAATAATGATTTGTATGTCTGGTATGTATTGGTATTTTTGAACCTTCTGCTTCTCAGATAAGCAGATGGGAAATGGATGATTGCTGTGAAGCTCTATGGAAGCATATGAAGCATAAAGAAACATAAATAAAGTGGTGTAAACCAATGTGTTTAGCTAGCCTCCAGTTTTAACTCCTGCAAGCACTACAGCAAAGAGATTGGTAGCATATACTGCTTAAGGCTCAAAGGCAATAGTCAATCTGTAAACTAAGATGGACTATGTAGAATTGTGATTTTTATTTTACATTGAAAACATGTAATTGTCAGCAATTAAAGCCCTAGTAATATTTGAGTCAAAATCCCAAAGCTGAAAAACACTAAAGGGTTCTTTTTGCATTGCTATGTGGTTGTCTTTGTTTGTATATAAGTGCAACCTTTTTATTTTTAAGGTTGGTCAAGAACTGAGACAAATGGGGTGCTTCTTATGCTTATTTCACCTCAGTATGACAGAGAGCTATGGATATTTGATTTTGGAACCCATGAAGTAGCAGAAAATCATGTGGGAAATCATTTATGCAGTACCTTTCACAAATGCTTTCTATCACTTATGTCATGTGAAAGTTGCTCACAAAATACTGCAGAAAAATGTTGAAACTACTGGTATTGCAAGGCCAGTCTGGATCAAGAAAAAACAATGACATTTTTTCTGCTTTTCTTTCATAGTTTTGGAGATTTTTTTCTCCTTTACCTGGGATTTAGTGTTTTGAAGCAAATCAGACTGTGCTACTTCTATCAATATGTGAGTATGGGAAAAAATATTTCAAGAAGAGTTTTCAAGTGCCCTCCAACTGACATTTACTTTTGTATGTGAAAATTAATTAAACTTTGGGCTATCTCCCACTTTGATTTTTTTCCTTTTCTTTTTTTCCTTTTTCCAGAGCTGGAAGTCAGTCAGGTTGTTATTTGAGTTTTTATGAACACTGTCTGTTACTGAATTTCACCTAATGTCCAGTCAAGTTACCAGAATATTTATGGATGCTCCCTCATATAATTTAACTTCGAGCTCCATATTTTATCCACCAAATGAAATTGTGTGCAATATTTCCCCTTGCAAATTACTGCTAAGCCAGTTAAGAAATTGGATTTTTGGTGGTTTTAGTGCTTCTTCAGAAAATAAGATAATCACTCTAAAATCTATTGAGAATTAAAACACTGACTGTTATAACACATCTCCTCTCTTCTTGTGAACGCTCATATTTAAATCTAAGCAATTTCCTTGTCATATTTTACTGAATCTTTTCACTCATCATGTAACTTTCTATCATGTCTGTCTGTATAAACTTTTGAGGTGGCCCAAAATAACACGGAAGATCATGTAATTTTGGAATGCACTATAGAATCAATTTTCATGGCTACTAGTTTAGCAATATTCAGCTCTTTGCTCTGAAGACTTTCATTCCTGCTGCTTGGGAGGATGAGGTTTGATTCAATGAGAGAGAGAAAATGTAAAGGGATTTTTTCATCTAAAAGCTGTGAAAAGTCATGTGTCTGTATTCAAGTCAATATAAGAAGAATATGATGTTAAAATTGAAAAAATAGTATTATGTCAAAAAATAATTTCTACAAAGATGTAGAAATAATGTTACTGTAGCCACTTCTTTTCCTCATAAGAGGAAGACAAAGAGAAATATTACTTGAGTGAAATTCTTATTTTAAAATATTAAAATTTTATAATTATATATATATATAAAATGTATATAATACTACATTAAAAAGAAAGACAAAACACTAAAAAATATATGCATTCAAGATAGATTGCGAGTATATCCTGAGAGTCCTCTGATCTCTCCTCATGACTGCTGATAGCAGCAACTGTTATCTTGACATCCATGAGAAATACTTTTCTCTGTGAAATCACATTGGCCCTACCTAGCTGCTTCCTGTAGCATATTCCTGTATAAAGGGGGAAGGGAGAAAACCACAGGTGCACCATAACTGCAACTTTACCTTATATATATATATTCTGCTTTCCCTATGGATGAATTGCTCCTTGGAGTAATTTAGCACGTTCTCCTAGCACGTTCTGGAATGTGCATGAAATTGCAGATTGAAAAGGATCAGTTCATAGTATATTTAGCATTATTACAGTTCCCATAGATCTGTATATAAATATCAATAGCTATCAGTGGCTGTCTTAGATGTTTGTAACTTCTTCATTGTCTATTGATAAAAAAGTCTAGTATTCAAAATTGGACAGATACTTGATAAGTTTCTCCATTTCCTTTTTGCAAGGGTTTACTTTCCTTTACTCATTTATTTGTGTGTATTTCAAAACTTTCGAGGTCATAGATTCTCTTAAAGAGAGACTTCTCTTAAAAATAGATATGCAAAAACAAAGAAAACCACTTCAGCAAATTTTGCTCCAACCTGAGGAAATACAAATGCATGTTATTGAAGAAAAAACAAAAAAATCTTTGCCAATAGGTATTCTATTTGGTATCTAAATGTTAAAACTTCATTTACAGCTGGAGCTCAGATTTACAAGAGCCCATCAGCAGCTGTTTGGTCTTCACAGGACAGAGGAGATTCAAAGTCACCTGATGCAACTTGACAAATTACCATGATATCATACAAATGGCAGGGATCACCTCCTTTCCAATAATGGCAGTTTTTGGGCACTGTGAAGGTGGAAAAGTTTCGATCCACTTGTCTGTGCAAAACATTTCTTTTGCAGCAATGTGGTCTCTTTGCAGAGCGAAGAGATAAAAACATTCTGACTGACTGAATCCTGGCTGAGACCAGGTACAAAGAGATAAGAAGCATTCTTAACATAGTGGATGAGAGTGTTCTGGATATAAATAGTTTTTTTTTTTTATTTTAGGGTCACAAATTCTTTATGATATTGAACAGAATCTCCTAATAAATGTCAAGAAATCACATGGCTGCCATATCATTTATGGTTAACAGCACATAATGGTCATATAAACATCATGGTTCTCTTCATTTTCATAGTTATTACTGGTAAAATAGCTGAAACATAACCAAACTGATAATTTCATATTAATAGATTCAGAACTGATGTTACACTGTGTACTTTCACTCTCCATGGCAACCATGAATAGAATGTATAACTATTAAAAAAAAGTTTAATTAATTGGATTAAGAATCAAAATTAAGAACCAGAAGTAATAGTTTATTGATATCAATATCATCTGTGTCATAAAAATGAGTCATTACTTCTGTGGTTAGATGAAGGGAAGATAGGATGTGTTCATGGACATTCTATTTTATTTAATCTATTTCTGATGTGTAACTCATATAACGAAAAGTCTGGTTGCCTTTAAAGGGCGATTTTCATCCCTATGAATTCAGATGGTGTACAACCTAGATGATAGCCAGCAGAAATACAAAACAAAAGTAGTGATGTAAACACTTAAAAGGAGTTTGAATTTGGGTCATCTTCTACTGAACTGTGTGATCTTTGCTGACTCTTTTCTTCACAATTTCTTTTTCCTATACGTTAAATTTTGCTACAGCATATCTGCACCAAGAAGGTTCAGACTTTTCATTTCCTGACAACCCACCTGCAGAACAGAAGACATGCTATCACACTCATATCATTTTAATTAATAATGTATCTAAAATATGTAGGGATAAAGAAGGCAAGAACAATCACTGTCTCCAATGCTTTCCTTTCTCCTGGCATGTATGTTCTTCCACAGCTGTCTTTCCACCTTTGACACCCTTTTCAAGATTTATGTTCTGCTCTTTTGCTGTTATGACTGGCTGTAAATAAACTAGATCACTGTATTCCTGTCAGAAAATAACACCTGTCTTGATGACTTATAACTCTCAATTTTTGTTTCCTGTAGGCATGCTGTACACTGATCTTCTACGCAAAGACAAACACTTTCCAAGTGACCAGCTCACGTTGGAGCCACAGCCACCACTTCAGAGAGCAGAGGGAACATGGAGTTAAACACCTGCTAATTTAACTGTGTTGGTTTGCTTTGAGTGCAGTTCACCATTGTCTAACCTTGCTATCAGAGTTACTGATGGCGTTCCCAGTCTCCTCCTAGGCTGCCTCTGTTGGTTTAGTGGCTGGACTCAGTCTGCCAGGAGGGGTGGGAGACATTCAGGCTTCCCAGCTGTGGCAGGCCCCTGCCCCACAGCGCCTGCAGGACCCGGATGGGGCAGGCAGGCACCCAGTGCCGGCCCCTGTGTTTGCTGCAAGAGCTGTTGTGCGACAAGGTTTTGGTAATGAGGGAGCCATAGGGGTGGCTTCTGTTCTGAGGATGGACCTGCTGCTGGCCAAGGCCAAGCCCGTCAGCAATGGTGGTAGTGCCTCTGGGATTACAGATTTAAGAAAGGGGAGAACTTCTGGAACAGCAGCCAGAGAGAGGAGTGAGAATATGCAGGAGGAACAGCGAACAGCTCTGCAGACACCAAGGTCGGTGCAGAAGGAGGGGCAGGAGGTGTTCCTGCTGCTAGAGCAGATTCCCCTGCAGCCCGTGGTGCAGCCCAGGGTGAGGCAGGATGGGACCCTGCAGGCCATGGAGGCCCATGGAGGAACAGAGATCCACCTGCAGCCTGGGGAGGGCCCACACTGGGGCAGGTGGAGGTCTGAAGGGGGCTGTGACCCTGTGGGAAACCCGTGCTGGAGCAGGGGCCTGGCAGGAGCTGTGGCCCCGTGGAGAGAGGAGCCCACAGTGAGCAGGTTTGCTGGCAGGAGTGGTGACCCCATGGAGAACCCACTCTGGAGCAGTGTGCTCCTGAAGGACTGCACCCTGAGGGAGGGACCCTGCTGGAGCAGAAGAGCTGAAACCCTGGGAAGGACTTACATTTGGAAAGTTTGTGGAGACTGTCTCCTGTTGGAGGGACCCCACACTGGAGCTGGAGAAGAGTGTGAGGAGTCCTCCCCCTGAGGAGGAGGGAGCAGCAGAGATGTGTGATCACAGCCCTGATTCCTCATTCTCCTGCTCCACTGGGGAGAAGGAGATAGACAAAATCTGGACTGAGGTTAAACCTGGGAGGAAGGGAGGAGTGGACAGTTTAGGATTTAGTTTTTGTTTCCTGTTACCCTACTCTGATTTGATTGGTAATAGAATAATTTCCCCAAGCTGAGTCTGTCTTGCCTATGATGGTAAAGATAAAATGTCTCTCCCTGTCCTTTTCTCAGTCCAGGAGTCTTTCATTATATTTTCTATCCAACTGAGGAGGAAAGAGATATAGCAACTTTGGTGGGCACCTGACATCCAGCTGGAGTCAAACCACCACACACCGTTGACACAAAAACCACTTTCCAGGCAGACTTCCTCCACTGTTAGCAGCCACTAAACCAAGGCAGACCTTCCACTTCTGGATATACAACTGGCTGCATAAACCTCTCACAGAGAGCCAGTGTGCTCATTCCATCCAGCTGAGCTGCCTAAACATATCCCATTGAAAGGGGCTGGTTTCCAGCTTGCTGTTTTCAGAGGGGCAACTTGGCTATTCCATTTACTGGGAAGCCTACCTGTCCCAGGGCATATTGCCCTGCTGAAAATGCAGAGCTGCTCTAACAGGAGCTGTGGATGGGTGGGAGTAGCTCGTGGCACAGCAAAACGTGCTGGTACGACGCATGAGAGTGTACTGGCTGCAGGGCCTGGCTATGACCCCAAGCAGAAGGGATTTTAGGAGAGGACAAAAACAGTACCTGTTTTCTTGTACAGTGAAAAAAAATAGCAACCAGCAGTAGTGCTAGCTATCTTGTTGTTCCACATTATTAACACTCTTCGTTTTTCCCTGATAGCAGGAAAATTGTACAAATGTAAAGTTTGAATAGGTTGTCTCACTAAGACGGAAGTTAGGAACCAAGTTTCCAACTCCCCTATTCAAGTCCTCCTTTACAATGATGTACTACTCTTTCTAGAAAGAGAATGCACCATGCAGTGCTTAAACTGTCTTTAAAAAGAAAATACCAACAGTTTATCTGAATTAACACTAAAGAAGAGGATTTACCCAGCTGTGGTCGGTTTTCATTTTTTTCCTCATGTTTACCTTTGGCTTCATCTGAATTCTTCCATTTGCTTTCACTAGAGATCTAAAATTGTTACATCTAGAGTAAGAAAGGCCCAACAAAATCAGTGAGAAAAATAATGATTAAAAGTATGTTGTATCCTTGACATCTAGAACTGATATTCTCCAAAAGGATATGACCTCCTTTGCTCTTAAAAACCATTATAAATTTTGTGATGTTTTAAAATTGGATTCCTTTATTGACTTCTTTCCACTGTATTTTATTCAAGGATAGAAGGCCTGCACAATTGTGTAGAATGGTTTTGATGGCATCTTTGTGTAAAAAAAGTAATTGTTCTTATTTTTTATGAAGGAAAAAGAAGAAAAGCTTAGAGGCTTTCTATGCCTCTAAGCAAAACTTTGCTCTCACAATCTATGAAAATATTTTTGTGCTTCACTTCCCTATAGAAAGTATTCTTTAATTCCATCTAGTAGGTATAAATTACAGTGCTATCTGAACAGGAAAATTTTAAAAATCTCAATTTTGGACTAGCTAGAAAAGCAAAGATGGAATAATTGTTCCAGGGAAATATTTAACAGTTTAAAAACAGATTTTGAAGCACCAGATTTTATTCCAAAACTTGATATTTATATGTAGGTGAAATCAATATGCTAGACTGGAGCCTCACATTGTATTGCTATCGTCATCATCTGTTTGTATTACCTGAGAGCCCTGGAGTCTCCATTCAAGGTTAATCAGTGTATAAAAACCAGATGTTCCCTGTCTCAAAGGATGGATACAGACAGGTTGCTACAAAGAAGCAAGAGAATAGTGTTCAGCAGGAGATCTTATGGTATCAGCACAGCACCACCAGATGGATATGATATCAGTAAAAGAACTTGGAGGTGGACAATAAATTAGAAATATCTCTGCAGAAGATTCACCATGGTCGAAGGGGGAATACATGGACTAAGCCATAAGTTTGAAAGCATTGTGTGCAGAAGTTATGGTAGATGTACAGGAACAGCAGAGTTCAGGAAAAAATCACTCTCCAAAGTTTATGAAGCTTATTAGTGATCCAATATAAATTTAGAATGGAGTTCAGTGCTTCTTGTTTTACTCAAACTCTACCAATTCTGTTCATGACCAATACTCAGATACTCAGAAGAGATCACAGAGTCACAGAATGGTTGAGGTTTGAAAGCATCTGTGGAGGCCATCTGGTCCAGCACCTTTGCTCAAGCAGGGACATCAACAACCCTTTGTCCAAGAACATATCCAGATAATTTTTTAATACCTCCAGTGATGAATACCTCCACAAGATCTCTGGGCAACCTGTCCAGTACTTGGCCACCCTCACAAGGAAACTCCTGCATTTGACTTTGTGCCCATTGACAGGACCTTTGCTCTGGTCTTGTCCCTTGCCACCACTGAAAAGAGCCTGGCTGCTTCTTCTGTATACCTTTCCTTCAGGTACTTACACACATTGAGAAAATCCTTATGAGTTTTCTCTTCTCCAGGCTGAATGGTTCATATTCTCAGCCTTTCTTGATATGAGGGATGCTCCAGTTTGAGTATATTAATCTTCCTAGTGGTGATGCACTTGACTCCTTGCACTATGTCCAAGTCTCCCTTGCACTGGGGAGCTCAGCAATGAACTCAGAACTCCAAGTGCAGTTTCCCCAGCATTGAGTAGAGCAAAAGGATAATATCCCTTGACCCACTGGTAACACTTCTAACACAGCCCAGGACACAAGTTGCTGTTACAATGAGGGCTGTTCAGTGTTTGACAGTACTAAAAAAAAAATGTGCTTGAGATTTTTACTTTTAAACTTGATTTTTTAAAAATTATGTTTTGTGAGTTTTTAAGGGGAAGATATTAAATCTATACTAGACCAAGAGGAATACAAGGTCCTTAGATATGGGATTATAAACCAGTCCTTTAAAGGGCCATTTGATAGCAAACTGCCACTCCATAATAGGTTTTTATCAACAGTTAGAAAAAAGTGAAAAGTATAGAAAAGTCATAGAATCATAGAATATGCTGAGTTGGAAGGCACCTGCAAAATTCATGAAGTCCAAATGCTGGCCCTGCACAGGACACCTCAGGAGTCACGCCATGTGCCTAAAAAGCATTATCCAAATGCTTCTTGAACTCTGACAGGCTTGGTACTGTGACCACTTTGCACAGATGCAAGTGCTCAAACACCCTCTTGGTGTAAAGCCTTTTCCTTTTATCCAACCTAAACCTCCCCTGAAATAACTTCAGGTGGAGCCACATTTCTCTTCATAGAGAAAAGGAAGGAACAACTTCCCAAGGATATTTTCTGGGATTCACATTCTCTGAACCTCAGAGAAAGAAAAAACAATTCTTATCTCAATTGCTGCGCTTCTTGTTGTTCACAAGTGGAATGCATTGAGGAAGATTGTTTACCTGAAGGGAATTGGTAATTGGATTCTGGTGTGAGTGTTTTGATTTATTGACCAATTGAATCCATGTGTGTGTCATGCTGACAGTCACAAGATTCTAGGCAGTTGAGTGCTTGGTGCAGATTCAGTGTAATATAGTATACAATAATATGGTGTACTAAAGTAATTAATTAGCCTTCTGATATTATGGAGTCCTCCTTGTCATTCCTCTCCCGGACGTCAGGAGTGCCCTGCTTTTCCCACACTTCAGGCCATTTCATTGGGTCCTATCACTGGTCATGAAGAGGTCACTACCTGACCTTCCATTTCCCTTGTGAGTATGTTGAAAAGTGCAGTGAGGTGTCCCCTCAATCTCCTGCTGAACAAATCAAGTGTCCTCAGCCACTCCTCACACAGATTTACCTCAAAGCCCTTCACCATCCTTCTTGTTCACCTTTGGGCACTCTCTAATAATTTAACATCTTTCTTATATGGTGGTGACCAAAACTTCACACAGCATTCAAGGTGAGGCCACTCCAGTGCAGAGCAGAACAGTACTGTCCCCTCCCTTGCTACCCCCTGGTCCCTTTCCATAAAGCTGCTCTGGCCTCTCATTCCTCAGTCTACGCACACAACCAGAGTTGCCTCATCCCAAGTGCAGAATCTGGCACTTTTCCATGTTAAACTTCATATGGTTGGTGATTGCCCGTCTCTCTAATTCGTCAAGGTCTCTCTGTAGGGCCTCTTTGTTCTCAAGGGAATTGGCAGCTCCTCCCAATTTAGTGTCACTGGCAAACTTAATACAATTTTGAATACTAAGTTACATTAAGGGAAAAAGCAAAATGCTCCTTTTGAGATCATCCATGCTGTCTTTATTATCAACCATACCAAGGATTTATTGTCGCATTAATCTTCTGTGAAAGGAAAATAAACAGTGTGTTAAAAGGTGAAGTGGATTATTCCTGATACTGAAAAATGTTTTCAAGACATTTTTGAAATAGTAAGTGCCTTTCACAGCTCACTGACCACAGTTTTTGCAAGTGAAACTAGTAGCTTTTAGGTCACATGAACTAATATACAGTGGTAGCTTTTACAACTTCTTATACTTTGCCATATTTATCTCTCCAAAATATTTCAGAATGTAACACATTCAGTTGTAAATGTTGATCTCTGTTTAGTCAGAATGATTAAGTTATGGTCATTGTAGCATGACTCATTGCTTCTGAATAGGAACATTTTCACAATATTATCTTTGTTATGAAGTGCAGTTATGATTCACTTCATTCCAAGTCTTCTTCAAGTGAGGATAGTTATGATTACATTTGGAGTACTTCATGCTACTTGGTGATTTACTGGTAGTGAGCTCACTACTTACGCTGTTACTTTCTAAAGGAGGAAAATAAAAGAAAGGTTGACTGCATTCCTTAGAGATTGGTACTGCCAAAACCATATGTTTTCATTAGCTGCAAATTAACCTCCTTAGAGGAAAATTCTTCAAAAATTCTCTCAGAATCTTTCCACAAAGAACAGGAGGTTGCTGACTCATTTGGCCTTGTACAAGGTTCTGACAAAGACACAGGTTAAAGTCATAGGCAGAGTTTCGCTCTTCAATGGAGCTTTGATTTTACGTATGTCACTAGCTCTGAAGGAAGATTGCAATAAAAGAGTTGCTATAAAACTTGTCCCAGTTGAGCTGAATTATCTGAGCTGGTGTTTGAAATAGAACAGCTGAGCCCAGCTTGTGTACTAATATGGGTATCTGGTGTTCTTGCATCTGTGTGTGACCTAACCTGGCTTTTTGCTTTGTTGACCTTGTACACTATGTTCAGTGTTTCAAAGGTAGCTCAATATCCAATATACTATTTCTATCCCTTCAAAATGCTGTTCTAATAGTAAAGAGAAATAAAATCTTCTTAATGATTTTTTTAATCATAGAGCCAGCAGCATCAACTGAAGTATATGTTTTAGACAACCCTAAATAGATTTATTTTAGTTAGTCTATAAAAGTAAATAAATGTAAATATGCTATCAATTTTAAAGCATACTGATATACACTTTTTTTTTTTTTTGCAAAGTGAGAATGTGAGTCTTGAAACAATCAAAGCATTCCAGGTGTGCTTGAAAAGGAAAGGTTTTGACCTTACCAAAAAGCAACATTTCATCTTTTTCTTCCTCAAAATAAACAGACACATTGACAGACATCAAGGGAACTGCTGAATTTTAAAGATGTCATATTTTCTGAGAGAAAAATAACATTCCTGACTGTGATTTTTTGACCACTACTCCTTCAGATCTTTTAATGTGCAATTTTAATGTCAGAGAGATGCCTATGCTTGCCTTATGTAAAGCATGCCTAATATACAAGTTAGCTCTGCATTGGTTCTGCCTTCTACATAATGAGTCAATTCAAGAAGGAGTTGCATTTGTAATTTACATGTACCAGAAGGTGTGAGCATGGACTGAACTGTCTTTCTTTCACAGAATCATGTTCGCTTTCTCTTCAGTTCACTTCCATGTCACTTAGGCTGTAGCTTAATTTTTATAAATTTCATACTGGGCACATCTTACTTAACCTCACCAAGTAATAGGGAGCAACTTAATCAGTTTAGCTGCCTCAGATTTCTATGGGAATGAAAAGGCTATGTTTCTTCAGTTGTTTCCATTAATAAAAAAAATTTAAAAATCAAAATTAACACCTCACTGTTGAACATACAGAAAGGGACCTAGTCATAACGTTGAGGCAATCAAGAAATTCTTTTGCAATGCAGTTTGATAGCAGAAAGTCCACAGCTCTTTAAATAGCATTTAATCTACAGAAGGTATTTCATCTATGTAGGGCAATACATACAACTACACCTGCAGCAGTTCTGGACATCTCATTACACAAGAAACAGGGACAGATTGAAAGAAATCCAGGGTAGCAAAACAAAAGTGATAATTCACTTGCGAAACAGACTTACAGAAATATTAGAAGGGCTAAATACATACAAGTTAAGCCACAGAGGAAGTAAATTGAGACAGAATTCCACTGCTATTTAAATAATGCAGAGACAGGAGATGGACATATGACATATTTGTTTGCCTGGTCTTAACTTTAACATAGCCAAATTGAGTTTAGAGCCACAAAGGAAATATTTAAGACAATGCAATAAAGTCCTCAGCTGTCTCACTCAAAGTACTGGGCTGTGCTGAACCTGGATATATCACATCAAGATGCAGAGCTAAAAGAAAATGGACTCCAATATAACCAACCCCCTCCAAACTTCAAAAACCCTACCACAATTCAGAAGCAAAACAAAGAACTGCCAGAGTAAAGCTCCTCAGCTGCACAATGGAGGCAATTTCTTGCTCACACAAATTAATTTCTATCACCTAAGATTTTGATCTAGTTGTTTTCTTAAAACATTGCTGCCAGCATGGTAAAGTGCTGTAGTGATCTTTTCTTCTATTGATTGAATAAAGCTTCCTTCTCAGGAGGTACTGACAATAAAATAGCAAATAAGTTTTATTTTCTAGAGAGCCTTCAAACTCTCATTTACAGAGTAAAAAACCCACATTCTTGGGACATATACAATAACAGAGCAAACATCACTGCATCCTGAGGGTTTATCCCTTCAAGTTCCAAAACTTTATTCCTTCCAGTCCAAATGCTAGCTGCACTGAAAAATTTGTCTTAGTACAGAGATGTTGAGAAAAGTTTTGTAAGAGGAAGATACTAAAGCTACACATTATTCCTTATACACAATTTATCTAGGAGCCTTTCTGCATCCTGAAAAATTCTGAATCTTCACAAGGTTCATCTCCAGAGTTCTGAAAAGCTCTAACTTTTAAAACATCATCATATAGAAAGTGTTTGCTGAAATATAATCAGTACAACATCAATAAGAATACATTTTCTAAAAAATGTTTTAAAATATTTTCTAGTAATGGCCGTTACTTTAGAAGAATTCTCTTGTCATGAGGATGTGATTAATTCCTTCTATTTTGCCTCTCAGAGAAGAATTCATAATGTCATATTTCTTTTCAGAGTCAGAAAGAAAAAGAGCTAAATCCTTCCGATCTTATTGCAGTCATGGGACCAGATGCCCCAGAAGGATAGCAATAATCTGATCCATAGTTGTGCTGCTTTCCTTTTTTCTGCAAGTACCCTCTCATTTGTGGGATTTACCAAAGGTAATCAATAAACATTACAGTGATCCTATATTAGCTTTGCATATTAGCTTACTAGGTGAAGCAGAAATACTAATAATAATTAAAACAATGCTCTATTCCAATCAGCAGTTTGTAGCGATGGTGGCATTTATTCAAAGTATACAGAAATGTGACTCAGTTCTCCTTGCTGAGAAGTTCTGCCATGATTATTAATTGTTATTTTATCATAACAGGAAATTTAGCTTAAAGCAAACGTATAAATTAAAGCCCAGATATTGAAGGAAGATGTCATAATGATAAGAGAATTGCACTTAAAGGCAGGCAGATGGGAGATGCTCAGGGGGGCTGCTCAGCAGGACAGTGTACAAGTGAGTCCTGCTTGCACAGACTGGACATCTGTGTGTGGCAGCTCAGCTCTGTCTCTCCAGAAAGGAGGCCCTAAGCTAATGAAAACTGCTGCCAACAGCAGCCTACACAAACCCATTTGGCTGCCAAGCTGCAACAACATCAGGCTGTGAAGTTGTTTTTCCCTGTTGTTGCCAGACTTATGAAGGGACTATCACTTTAATGCCTTTTTTTAATTTTAATTTTTTTCTAACCACAAATTAGCAAATATCTATTTTCTTTTAATTTACTGTGACAAGACCTGTGGGGCACCACTGCCAACAACACATAGAGCTCTACATCTGCATTTTTATTTTACAGAGGAATAAAACCCAAACAAAAATAATAATCAGTGAATACATATTTTCCTGTTACAAGCTAGGTTGGCAGTAGTCTTGTTTTCTATGACAAGCCTTCATAAACAGTCAGGAGAGACAGCTGTGCTCAGAATTGTGCACCTGTAGCACAAGTCCTCTCCCTCTTCCAGCTGATTAGGGGCAAGAAGCTTTAAACAAGGAAAAAAAATATTGGCAATGGTTTTTGATTCCATAAAAAAGAATAGAAACATTAAACATACTGAGCACTGTCTCAAAGCTTATTAGAAAGACTTATCAGCTTCAAAGCAATTTAGAAGTACACACATTATGTAGTACATTCACTGTCAACAAGCAATCATACTGCCTCAAGTTGAGAAATCACAGAAGTGAAGACCATCAGTGGGGAAATGAAGCCAGCTAGAGCCTGGATGAGAAAGGAGGAGAGATAAAGACAATTTATTGACTTAACTGAAATGACACTGAAAATTCAATGCCTGTTTTCAGCTCTAAGATGTTTTGATGCAAATGCCATAGGTTGCTAGCCTGCATTATTTTAGGGTATGACCGCTAGTATGGATCCTGTTGCTGAGGAGCCTAAATGTTTATAGTATCCAAAGAGCCCCAAATATGCCTTTGTAATTTTATAATGGTCATTATCAGTATTAGGTCACTGAGGTGAGATGCATGCTAATTTTTTCCCCAGAAGTTCTATTTTCGTGTTATTTTTAAAGAAGTGTGTATTAAAAACTGTTGTTCCTCTTTATTGGGTCCCAGTAGAATTACTTGTGGCCTTAACTTCCTTGGGGAATAGGTAGCCCATTTAAAAATAAATCTCTCTTGCTTCAATTAATTGTCCCTATGCTAGAGTTTTCTTTATGCCTCCTAAGAACCCACATAATACTTTTAGTCTCTGGTCTGCACCATCTTCTCTTTTCTTAAGACTGCCTTAAATCTGGGCTTTCTGCAGGCTCAATATCAGACAAGGCTCTTCTGCTTTTGCCATGTGATGCTCGCATACGTCCCTAAGTCAGCTGTGAGGCAGCCACGAGCAGGCAAAGGCAGGAGACTGTGCTACTGAGGAGCTGCCACCAGACTCACAGAGCCCACCCAGCTGCACTGCTGCTCTTGCTCTTTTCCACTGCCCCAGATGACAAGCCCTCGCTGTTAGCCCATTTCCTGACCCTGCAGCTTCTCAGACATGTGTGGTTCCGAGGACTGTTAAAGACTCCACAAGACTACAGCTGTTCCCCAGACCAGCTTGGCAAGCCAGAATGCAACATAGCTTTGATGCAGCAAAAATTCATGATGCTCAGGTAATGCAAATTGGCACTCCATGTCTGTGTTCAATGAGGGGTGAATAAACGCTTCTGGGTGCATAATAGAATTTTTAACTGTCACTTCCTGTCACTGGAGTTTTTCTGAGCAGCAATGCTGGAAAATCTTTATGGTGGAATCACACCTCCACGAGTTACTTTTGGCTGTGGCTGCTGCAGAGCTGTGCACCATCTGTCATGAAAGCAGCAGAGAAGAGCCTTGGAATAGCAGCCCAGACTCATGTGGGAAACACTGGCATTGGCTACATGACAGAGCAACTGGGAGCTTCATGAGGCAGGCGACAGCTTCCTATTGTAACCCCCCGAGAAATGACAGCAGAGCCATTGCACAAAACTGATCTGGGCTCTCAAGAAGTTGAAACAGCAGAACAATGAGAAAAGTTGTGGCAAGCATTTCTCTGGTCTTGGTTATACAAGTACCCCTAATTCATTCCTGCAAGCAAGAGCAGATCCTATGCCTCGAAGTGCTTTTTCTCCCCAGACTCTTACACCCTGCCATAACAAACATTACAACATGTGGGTATTTTGGCACAGAGCACGTCAGTGAATGACAGTAACACTCCTGAATGCTCTTAATAATAATGGAATATGGGAGAAATCAGGTGTGTATAAAAAAAATACACATGAAGGATTTGCGGTAGCTTTAAGCTCTATCTACTCAGAAATCAAAGAAAATAAACTGTGAAATTACAGCTAATGTCTCCATTTAGTATAGTTTAGAAAGCTGAAATTGAATCTCACGTGCTGTGTTGTATGTATGTCAGGCTTCATTATCTATGCAATGGGAAATTAGCAGCAGTTACTTAGTGCCCAGCAGGATATTTGGCAGCTGTTTGAATCAGGAGCTGATCATCAAGTTTAGAGAATTGACTAGAAAAGAGAGAAGACTAGAAAAGTCCTATAGGGCTACAATGCAAGCAAAAAGGCTTAGTTCAGAGCCTTGTGAAATCAGAGAGAAACTTTCAATTAATTTCATAGTGAGTTGTGTAGACCTTTAATAAAGATTCATATGATCTGAGTAGGAACTAACAAGGAGAGTGAAATGGCTATGAAATCTACAGGATTGGACAAAAGTCTTCTTTCAACAAAGAAAGAAATCATCTGGAGAGACTCTGGAGTTTTGTAGGGGTTGGAGGAACAGCTGGATTCCTACCCAGATTCACCAGAGGATGGTAACTTTACACATAGGATTGATTTTATAAAGCTTCTTTTAGTGAAAGATAAAAAATGTGCTGACCAGTCATAGATGATTTTCTAGGTTTTATCTGTAGCCAGGAGCAGCCATAAGGCAATCCAGTCCCTCTATTTTCCTCTAACAACAAAAGAAGACAAGATGGCTGTCTTATGCTGCAAATCTTCAAGGACTAAGTTTATGTACAAAAAGTGCAACTATCAGTTGTTATTAAGCAGTGGCACTTGGAAGACTGTTTTGAAGAACTCAAAAGATAATCCAGGATCTACTTCTTGGAACCTGTTGAGCATTGTCTTTTTACAGATTAAGTTGTGATTTTGTAATTGTATCTCTTTTAGAGAACCGTTTACTTAAAAGAACAAAATTACATTCAATTGCACTTTTATTAGATAAAAGGAAAGCCATTTTCTGCAAAAGTGGCTCTTTAGAAAACACTGACATTGTAATTGTCTTTGTTTATCCTGCTGGACAGAGCTTGACCAGGTGGAAGCTTCCTAATGCAAATAGCAATGATGAGAATTGTTGAACATTTCAATCTAGTCCTCATAACTTGTCTTCATTGCTCTGAGAAGGCATAGTAGGGAAAAAAACCTCATAAATGTAAAGCGAGGCCTTAGGCTGAGCATTTGGAGACAGGGTGGTGGAAATCACCTGTAAGAAGTGTTAAGAAAGCCAAGAGATTTCTTAGGGAAGTGTCAGCATTGGACTTTTTTGGAAGTCATGTTATTGGCAACTGATCTTGCAACACCTTGCTGTTAAAAGGCCCACTAACAGACATCAGTGCAAAGAGAAAAAAATAACTGTGTCATGTTTAAAGACCTTTACTAATTTGCATGAATTGGCAAGAAAATTGAAAATATTATTTAAATGTAAAAATGAAACAGTGGTGTAGTGGCTAATAGTTAATTTATATTTTAAAAAAATGTATGAAGTTGAGTGCCTCATAAGGCTAAATGGCTAAATTTAAGCTACTAAGTGGTTAAAATACTAATATCAAGCAAAATAGTCTGCTGTAATGAAGAAGGGCAAGGGTTAGGAATTAAAAAGAATCTCATAAAATAGAAGCAGTTTCCACATGATATGATGATATAAGGCTCTATGAGATATAAGGTGCTCTGATAATCCTTGAGGAGTGATTCCACTTAATCCTACTTTATGCCCCTTTATTTATATATTTTCTTGCTTCACCTGCTTGTAGCAAACATTAATACTTATAAAAAGCTATATTTGTGATGCAGTGCATCATGATCAGAAAAAAGAACACTTTTAATAAATTCTGTGATTGAAATGGCTTCTAGCAGATAGCATGCTTACAGTTTTTCCAACCTGAACTGTAGCATGTACTACACTTCTAAAATTCAAAGGTACTGCAGTATCTCTTCCTTACACCTCTGTTTAAAGATATAGTCACTGGAATGATAAGGTTCATTTAGGCATAACATCCCCCAAGGGAAGTAAAAAGGCTACATAAAAAACAACTTCTGAATTCTGAGGACAAAACTTGACATGAAGAAAAAAAATTTAAAAATCAACATTCATTTTACCTGTGGATCTGTCTTGTAAAGAAAGTCACCTCTTTTTTTTTAACAACATAATAAATCTTCATGCAAGTGCTTTGATGTGACCCTTGGAAATTTGAGAGCAAATGTATCTCGTACACTGGAAAATGAAGAGCTAACTGAAACAAGCTATTGTCGAAGTGAACAGCTGCCAGTTTGGGAGCATTGTGCCTACATGTCCTATCCCACCCTTATGGATCTTCAGACTGTTTAATCTAGACAGCTGAGGGCAAAACTCAAACTCGACTCCTACAAAGTGTTTCAGGCAGCTGAACAGGGCTTGCTGATATCACAAAGGAACAGAAAAATAATGTTTTTCAAGCCTCTCTTGAAACAAGTAAATTATTTTTCTATTTTAATCTGAAGTTTAATCAAATCAAACCATATTAATAGGGATATCTTCACCAGTTCAAAAATGTGACGGGTGGTTTCCCTGTCTTGGTTTGAAAAGACAGGTGTCTGCTAAGGAAGGCAGGAGCCTCTCTTGAAATGGAAAATGTAAACTCCCTCTTTCTGAATTATTACAATTTTGAAATGAAAGGGCTCTCAGGCAAAGATATGGGAGTAGGAATAACAATTACTTATGAAAAGTAAAAATAATTTTTAAAGTGCAGTAATAGAAAAAAACATTGACAGAGTCAGAATACAACCTGACGCTTGGTCAGGGTGCTGGTAGCAGTCTGATTAAAGGGTGGCTGCAGCCCTCCTGGAGAGACAGATGTGTTTCTGTTGAAGCAGTGATCCTGTAGAAGGGTGTAGTTTTCCTTTGAAGGTCTGGTGGTGGTGTAGATGGGCCTGGGAATCTGGTGGGAAAAGGTTGCCTGTGGTATTCCAACTCAGATTATATCCAGTTAGGAATGCTTGGCTCCTCCCCCTGGGCAGAGTATCCCACAATGGGATGATGTTATTTTATCAGTCATGCAGTGAGACTCAGTGGCCCATGAACAGGAGATACCTCCCGGAGGGAGGATGGGTTGTGGAAGAGATGAAGAAAACTGCCCCACTTGGTTTTAATGGGTGGCCCATTAACTGAAGACAACTGCCCCACCTCTAACAGATGGCAATAGAATACACACCCCCAGCCACATCTTGCATTTGCAACCTAAGGCATTTCTTTAGAAGCATAATACCAAATTAGACACTCCTACTCAAAGATATAAAAAAAGTAGAACTTTTTTCACATGCGATTTTGTTATATAGACCTTGCAATATAATTAAATTGAATTAAGAAGTCTAAGACATTACTGCATTGTTAGAAAACATTGTTAGAGGATTTTTAAAATTTAAATCTCTTGCTAATGCAGAAATTTGATGGAAATTTTACCTGATTGTAAAATTTGTCAGTGATATTTCCAACCACTTATTTTTGATAAAAATACCTCCTGAATGCTATCAGTCCTACATATAATCTTTCCATATCTGCATAGATAAACTAAACACTGACACAAACAGGTTGAGCTTTCAGGCCAGGATTTACAACTCCAAGACAGGTGGTGACCTCATCTTGAACCATACAGAAGCATAAGTGAGATAAGAGTCCGCAGGTTATCCTCCAGGTAGTATTTTTGGTAAATTAAGACATGCCATAGAACAGAAACAGTGGTGAAATGTGCTACAACCACAGTAATCAAATTGGCCCATTTTCTTCTTCTTAAAAATGTTTACATGAAAGGTCTGGTAGATACCACAAGTACTTTAACAGTGATACAGACCTTTCCCCCTGGGAAATTCTGATCTTTGGGTACAGCCAGACAAAAGTGTTATTGTAGGACTCATTAAGGAGTTTACTTGTAACACAGTAAAAATATACATGACCTATATTAAGACCTACTCCATGGGAATTTATCACGAAATTTTCTCCTTCACTACCAGATAGGAGCTCTTCATTGTGTAAACTGGCAATTACTGCCATGCTGGTCTCATGACGTGTGTCTAAATCAGCTTAGTCTGCAGAGACTCTTCTCTCTGTGCCGGTGCCAGGCACATACCGGATGCTGTTTAAGTGCTAAAGAGAGTCACACAGATGATATTTGGGACAGTGATCTGCCTGCTATTTATATTTCAAACTGAGTCAACCTACATGGATTTCTGAAAGCCTCTTAAGGAAGATTTAAAGAAAGAAACAAAATGAATAGAAGAAACTAAACAAAATGAATGGGGAAAAGCAATGCAGAAAGATGGGAGGTGTTTCACTCGAATACTAGTTATGTGTCACAGTTTACCAACATTGGAAAAAAGAACAAAACTTAAAGATAAAAAAAGAAAGGAAATGGAAACTATCTTTACTTGGGAGATTCTCACTTTCCTGATTCCAGCAAGGACAGCATATTATTTTGCCTTAGGCCTATGCCTCAGGGTTTCCAGCAGTACAGACATGAAAGAAAGATGCTAACTAACAGAAACTAGAAGTGAATTTCTAACAAAGCGCTAGTAGCTGAACACTGTAGGAATAGTCTTATGGCCCCACATCACATATGGGGCCTGAATTGTGCTAAACTTATCAAAACAAGCAAGGAAAGGAGATCCGTGAATTCACATGGCCAAGGACAGCACATACTTCTGTAGCCACTGCAGTTCTTTTGTTGTCACATCTTCCCTTTGACAGAGCTGAGCAGTGTACTTTTTCTGGCCACCAGGTAAATTGCTTCTGTTTTTCCGAAAATAAACTGATGGGCAGCAGGGCTGAAACCCTAGCACAGCACTAGCTCCATTTTCCAGGAGAAAGGATGTACAGAGAGTTTGTAGGAAAGCAAGATGTAGCAAACTATCTTCCCTTGAGAAGGGCAAACATTAACTGAGAGTTTAAATCTTTAACGTGGCCAGCTAACTATAAACTATCTGAGACTTGTTGAAAAGATGCACTGGCTGTCGATTTGAAGAAAAAGCCAGTGACATGCATATGATTTCACAACCTGAGCCTTTGTTTTAAAAATGCTGAAATAAATATCAAAACAACATCGCTTGAAAAGTGCATCTTGTAAAGAATACTGAGAAGAAAAGTATCTTAATTTACAAGTGCGATTGCTTGATATTGTCAAGAATCCTGAATGCTGTACCTGCAGATCTTCTTACACTTCATAGTAAATGAGGTTCATATGCTGCTAAATCCATTCCTATTAGAACTGGGTAATATTTTATGTATCTGGAATTTCATTCTGTTTTCACCTACTTTTTTCCTTGAGTAAATGAATTTAATTATCATTGTGAGTCAATTCCTGTGAGACATAAAAGAGAAAATGATACTGAAATAATTTACATTAATGTACCTGAGTCATCATAGAAATTCCCTAAAAATAAAGATATCATATAGCCACAATGCCTTATCAATGAAATATTGCAATGGGGTCCTTAGTTGGTTTAAGACTTATTGATACCTCTGTGTCAATTCCATTTTTCAAGGAGGTTCAAGTTTCCTCAGAAAACTTTGCTTATTTATGTGATACTTAAATCTCATCCACCCACAAGTCACCTTTTTTCCTAAATCCTTAAGCAAGTGTGATTTTGGGGTTTTTTTTCACTGCTCTTTTTACAGAAGTGGGCAATGTGCATTTAGCATTAGTGCCACTTTGTCTAAGGTTTGCTGAAGCACAGCTTTTGCCTGCGAAGCATACACAACCTTTAAAGTTCATCTACCACCTTTTTTGGAGACTGATAAAGACTTACCCTGCTTAGCAAGAGTTTCGCTTAACAACTTGTATTCTTCACCATTTCCTTCCCTGACACTCCTAATGCTGAATTTCATGGGAATAGCTCTGTATATCAGTATTTGAAATAGAATTATAACCACAGAACCAGTGTTAGAGCTTCAGACAGAAAAGAAATAGGTGGAAACTCACTTTCCTCTCATAGGAAAGAATGGAAGTGTTATACATATTGTTCAACCAGTCACTTATGGATACACTGTTGATTAAAATAAAATAAAATAGTATAAAATAAAATAGTATAAAATAAAATAGTATAAAATAAAATAAAATAAAATAAAATAAAAAAATAAAATAAAATAAAATAAAATAAAATAAAATAAAATAAAATAAAATAAAATAAAATAAAATAAAATAAAATAAAATAAAATAAAATAAAATAAAATAAAATAAACACCCATTTCACAACATATTGAAAAAATGCAGTATTTCTATTGACAGTTTAGGATTAGATTTTTGAGCAACATCCCCTGTGAACTAGAACACTAGTTCAGCAGCCACCAAACCAAATGGTCTGTCTTCCTACAGGTCAGTGCCCTGTGGGTGATTGTTGTCTTAGACATATTGTACAAGAAATACCAAAGCATATGGAGGCTGTTTATTAGACCAAGCATTGCTTGGAGAGCTAACATTAGCCTTTCTTTAGTGGGCCTACTGCAACAGTGTCACAGCTCCATAAGACTTGCCAAAGTTAAAAAATTGTGAGAGCTTCAGTTTTCTGCCAAATATAGTTGAAATTGGTGGCTGCTACTACAACTACTACTGCTACTACTATAATATGACTAATAATCATAATAAAATGTTGAGATTTCTTTTTAGTGTGAGAGCAGGCATGAAAGACAAAGCAAAGGACTACATGCAGTTTTCCAAAGAAAATGTGATTTAATTCCCCTTTCCTTCATCTGCCCACCAATGTCTTAAACTCCATCCTGAATGATATTACAGTTAATGTCAGTGATTTTACAACTGTTGATAGGCATGAAGATTACAGCTGCTTTCAACTCATACTGTTTGATGTCCATCAGCACACTATCATCACATCGTACCTAACAGAAGGCATTGAAATCTCTTTCAGTAATTCCTCATAATTTTGGCCCTTATGGAAATAAAAATACATCTCACAGGTGAAGCAGTGTATCCACCTTCCCATGCATGCTGCTAAACATGGTATTAATTCTCAGCTGGTCTAAATACTGTTCCACTTCAATGCAATTATTTGTATGTATGCTTGGCAAGTAAGTGCAGCAGAGTTTTCTATTTATCTCACTACATGGTATGTACTTTATCTTCACCCACTCAAAATATTATCTCATTATTAAAATATTATCTCATATTAAAATATATTTCCAGTTCTCAAACTGACATTTCATTAATTTTCACAGACACCTGAGCATATATTAAAATCCAACTTTGTGCATAGTGAATAGGATTTTTCAGTTTCTCAGAATTTTTTTTAATGTAGCTTTCCTCTCTTAGAGCATGTAATACCATGGGGGTCTTCAGTGTCTAATTGTGAAGCACTCTTTGTATGTGGTGATCTCTGCTGGTAGAATGACACTCAAATCCCCTTGTCTCAGATCAAAACTTTCATTTCTGCCAACAAGTACAGGTCATATGTTTAAATAGCTCAGGAATGAAATGACATGGGTGTAGATTAGGGTGTCAGGACTCAGAAGTGGAGAGGAAGAAGGACTGCTACAAATGTACTTACCCAGACCTCAAGGAAAAGAGCCATAACATTTTTGCAATGTCCTTTGCAGGCATCAGGGTGGAAAACCAATATGTGGATAGAGGAAGATGCAGTGAGCAGCACCAGGGCAGAGGCCAAAGAGCCCTGTGGAGACAGCAGGTCTGAAACCCCTGTGCTGGAGCTCTCTTCTTGTGCTTGGAGAGCTGCTCTGGCCTGCCACATGCAGCATGGTGTCACACCGTGTCCAAAAGAAGGGTCTGCAGAGGTTAGCAGTCCTGGCTGCTGAGCTGGCCCCAGCTGTGGCTCAGGCAACACCTGAACAGCTCAGCTTAGCACCTGCACCTTCCCTTGACCATGTGAAAAGGTCCAGAAGCGCCTTGCTAAGTGGAAACGGTTTCTGTTAGAAAGAAAAAATTCCCTGACAGGAATAGATACTAGAAAGGATTAGGTGTCTCCTTGTACTGCTTCTCACTTTACCACCAAACAAGTTCCCAGGCTGGAGGAGAAGGTTTGTGCAGATATTAAGTGCATTTTGTGTGGAGTTTTACTAGCCACAGTCTGATGGTGTCCTCCTGGCTGGCAGAAACAGCTTAAGCCACCCCATAAACATCATGTCCAGTTTGTTGGCTGTTATAAGTTTGAATTGGTGTTAGAAATCTACAGTGGAGCCAGCCAGACTGAAGCCTTTTGCAGAAAATGTGTTTGTGTAAAGGCTTGAAATTAGCCAGGTACACTCTATGTGAGGCCCTGAATGGAGGGTCAGATGCAGAAGCTGGGCACAGAGTGGAACAGGGACTTTTTTCCCTCTCTCATTATTGCTCCAGTCGGAGTTGCATAGTCTAGCCAACACTGTGGGGTTTCGTTTAAAAGCTGGCTCCACAACAAAAGTGATATTTGAGGATTCTAAGCTATAACAGATACTATATAAAACAAGCCTTCCTCCAATATACTCCTGACATTCTGTATTTAAAACTCTAAATTAGTGTTTCTAAAATTCAATAGCAATGTTTTGGCAAAGAAACAATGCAATAATGACAATTTTCCAAAGCTGACCTAACGCCATATGCCCATTAAATTGAGGTGCTGTACTCTATGAAGGATCACTTTAGCACTTACTATGCCCATTAAGCTGAGGGAAGAAAAAATAAAATGAATCTCACAATTTGATCGCAATATTTCATTGGATGGAGCACATTTTTATAGTTGTTTATTATTGGTCTTTAAAAAGAAATTCAAACTCATTTCTGTAACAAACCAAGAATGAAAATACTTCCTGTTGTATCATCCTTCTATGAACATCAGTGTGGATTTGCTAGAGGTAGACAGCCGCAGATAATAGAGGGAAAAGAGATAATCCATCCCGAGATTTTTAAACTAAGATAGCATGCAACAGAAATGATCATAATATTCTGACAAATCACAAAATTCTACCTAATTTTTAAAAAACAGTCATAACTTGATACATAGTTTATCTTCTCCTATTTTTTCAATGTAATCTCAAAAGAAAAAAGAAGTTAGGGATCAACTGCAAATCAAATTTCTTTTTTAACAGGTAAAATAAATATTGCTAAGAGCTTCAGCACCTGTGTGTCACTACTCCTGTTTGACCACTGTCTTTTATGATGCACTCTACAAAGAACTTTTGAGTGTCTATATTTTCAAGGACAGGAAAAGTACTTACATGATTTAAATGTCCATAAACATATAGCCAACATAGTCTGTCACTAAACACACATTTCTACTTTGTTCCCCTAAAAGGTAACTCTTCATTCAGCCAAGGAAGTTTGCAGCACTGTTTTTTGCTCTATTGAGATCAATAAGATATATGAATTAAAACTTGTTTATGCATGGTGAGAAGTTCCTGGTGAAACATCCTGAAATGGGCATGTTTTTCTGTTCCTGTAATTTTGATTTTAATTTAAAAATTGTTATAAACCTATCTAAACTTAAACAAATCCTAAATAAAGAATTAACATTTTCTTGTGCATCCTTCACTGGATTGACCTAGAGTTCTCCATAAGTGAGTTAAATGATCACAAGTATTTGCTTCTCACATCACAGAAACATAAAATCATTTAGATTGGAAAAGACCTCCAAGATGATCATGGGCAAACTTTGAGGAAAAACCACTGTGTCAACTAAACCATAGCACTAAGTGCCATGTCCAGTTGTTTTTCAAACACATCCAGGGATGGTGACTCCACTTTCCTGGACAACATAAAGGCACGAGGAGTGCCGCCAGCTCAAAGCCACAGCTTTTCACAGTCACCCTCTGTTGACACTCCCCAGAATGGAAGATCCAAAACTGTGCTCTGACATCCTTAGGCTGCAGGTTTCTGAGACTCAGTTTGACTCTTGGGTTAGCAAAATACACATATTTAAAATCTTTCCACATGTTTAAGGAACTTCTGGACAAATGCATACAATCCTGCCCATGCTTTCCTGGACTCCTGTTGCACAAAACCAAAATGGGTCAGCACAAAGCTGACAGGAAAGAGCTGTGACAAGAGGTGTGCATGGGGGCCCATCAAACAGGCACAGTCCACCTGGAAAGGAGCATGAACATCTATCTGCTAGAATGGATATCTCTCCAGAAGAAATTCTCTTCTCATTCTGTGCTACATGAATATAATTTTAAAAAATAAAATTCAGTAGGAGCATTAATGTAAGTTGCGGCTCTCATTTCTGTTGGCAGGAAGAGAAAGAGTCCCTCAATTTTTTTTTTTCCTTTAGAAATCCTGATAGGTCACAGACTTGAGAAGAAGTGAAAACAGGTTTACTATGAAAGTAAAATATCATTGCAGTACTGCTCTGCCATCTACACCATGACAAGATCAGGATAAAGCTGCAAATCTATTCTCAAGGCAATGCGAATTCTAAGCAACAGCAAGTGGAAATCAAAAAAAATCTAAAAAACAGTCATAAAAGGAAGGTGTAGGATACATATGGCTTAAACTGCAGCTCTTCATGAAGACATAAAAGCTTTTAATGACATCATATTATCTGAAATCCTTGCAATACCTGGCTTTGAATTTAAATCTCAGCAAATACATTAAGGATGATTGCGTACTAGCCAGAAAAATCAAACTGTTCCTTCTTGGCTCTTGATGAATCATGTGAGTGATGCAGTAGGACAGATAGTGCACTAATGGTCAATACTTTATGGAAGGCAGCCTTGAGATGACAGCAGTACTCCATAATGTCTATGTTACTGTTCAGAAGATTTTTGGGAAATACAAGGGGTCTCCAAAAATAAAAACAGTCCTCAAGCATTACAGTGGGCCCAAGCAGATATTTTTAACCTCATTTCCAAACAGCTGTGATTCTCAATCAGTGTCTCACAAGTGCAGAAATCAAAACAGGAAAAGTAAAAGGAGGAAATAATTGCATGGGGGGAAATTCAGGTTAAAATATGAGGAGATGAGGGTGCAAATAAACTCACATAATGAAATCACAAGAGTGTTTTGCAAGTGAATGTCATGAATGATAAAAAGTTAGGACAGTTATGCCTAAATATAGCTGGTTTATCAAAGTAATGTTTCCAGTACTAAAGACAATGTAATAATAACAATTCTAAGTAGAGTAATAGAGAACATAATGCCTAATGTTAAACACTATATGACTGTTAACTTCCTGCTGACATTTATTTCTGTCTGCTTGGGGCTATTTTGTATATCTGAGCAATGACGTATTTTTAAAACACATATTCTGAAATTTTACATTATCAAATTCAAGCATATTTTATGGAGATTTCTGCTCACCAACTAGGATTAGCCTACCAGGGTGAGAATATTTCAAATTGCATTCATTCTTTCTGTAATTATTTTAAGTGACTTCTAATCAGGATTTGAGGACCCTGCCTAAACTCTCACTTCTAATTATCAATTGAGGTTTGAAGGACTTTAGGTTGACTTAAGTAGTGCTGATGTACGTAGCTCACGACTCATTCATGCCAGCCCACCAATTATTCCATTGTGGTGAGGGAAGAGAAACCAACCTCTCTTTGAAAAAAGAAATCACAAAAATACAACACTTTCAAAATGGCAGTATCTTGAAATCTGTGTTATATAATGTGTTGTTTTTAGAACAAGCCAAAACAACAAATAATTTCCACTAGGTCTGTAAGTCAATGCATCCAATAAAGACAAGTCTTTATTAATGACAGAAATCTTACTGATTAAAGAAAGATCTCTTTAATCTAACTTCCAAATTAGGCTACCTGACAGAATTAGTCTTAAATTAAAGCTCTCCAGGAGATGCATGCTATCAACACTGAATTTGGAAGCCATGAGACTGTGAAAGTTACATATTCTCCAAGAAAAATCTTAGGCCATGGTAAATGTAGAGGGCAGAGGCTGCTTTTCAAAGTGAACATATTTCCCTCTAGCCTGGGCACAGGGAGCTGGGGCCTGCCAGACGTGCCCCAAGGTTTGGTGCAGGGAGGGCAGGCCTGAGGGAAGGCAGCAGAGCTCAGCCTTGCCTCCAGAGCCCCTCCCTGGGCACTGCCAGCCCAGGGATCCCAGGCCCTTTGCCCAGACACTGCAGGGACGCTCTCAGGGCTGGCAGGAGCATCTTGCCTGTCAAGGCAGAGCATGAGCACAGCACTTTTCCCGCCAATCTGAAAGTCAGAATGTTCAAGATATTTAAAAGTAACCCAAATTTCTTTTAAAGCAACCATTTGTAAACAAGTCAGATAATAAATTTCCAAGGTGTTTTTTCTTTTCCATGCTCCAAATATACTTTTAAAGTTGTGCATTTTCTCAGACAATGATTAATCTAGTTAGAAGTTCTTGAGTTTGGGGGTAAACCTGATAAAATCTGTGGAATTGATTCGAAGTCCTTACAAAAATTGAGTGATCTTGACTTTCCTTTCCCCTTATTATATAACAAGCTGAATTAGAAAGTCCATATGAAGAAGACTGAATTGTTCCAGGACTTGTCTCCTTGTCTGTGAGTGATTAATATGTAGAGTTAGATTAAAAACATTTTTTTCCTGGCAGGTGAAAACAGAGATACCAGGACCAAATTCATCTCCAGTGACAATTCATTAGGCTCATTACCATCATACTAGGACAGCTTCTAACATTGTTTCAAAAACAAGGCAGAGCAGAAATCTCTCTGCTTTTCAATGAAGAAATATTGAACAGGCACTTCTGTCTTCATTTACCTAGATTCTTTTAAAGGAAGTTATTTGAAAAGCTATGAGGCATTTTCTGTTTATTCAAACAAAGAAAGCTTTTATCCTCACACACCTGTGTCTTCTAAGCTAGGAAATTAGTCAGCTATGTTCTGCTAAAATAGTATATTTTTAACTAATTATGCTGAAACATCCAGCAATGTGTCTCTGAATAGGAGAATAAAACACTATTCGCATTTTATATGGGAATGAACAGAAAAATAATTTACTATCACTTGCTGCAGGAAGCCAGTGGGATGCCTCTGCTCTGCAGCACATGACATTGGGGATCAGGACACTGGGCTTATCTTTTGAGTTCTTTGAAGAAACTCCTCTCATATCCTGGTCAGATAAAACTGTCTACTTGAGCTGTTACAAAGCCTAACTAATAAGAACCTTATTTTGATAACCCAGTTGCCTTTGAGAAAGCAAAAAAACATTTAAAAATGTTTCTTGGGTGCTTGTCACTGCTCTAAAATGAAAAATTCTTGCCTATCAATTTGACTATGCGTTATGAATTTTCCCATTGGTTTGGCTCAGTTTTTGCTTGAGGTGTTGGGGAGACAGGAGCTCTAATAATAGTCTCAGGGAAATTCCCATCCCAGTGTCTCAAATGGACACACCATACTGAGCCAACAAAACTGCTTTATTCCCAGCAGCGCCCAGAGCAGGGGTTCTTTCCAGCCATAACAGGAAAACCTCACTTATTCTGTGCTATCATGTAGGGTGAACATGGGGTTTTATCTTCTTCTTTAAAGCAAACAATTCAATAGTGCAAAGAAATTGATAGCACCTGCAAGACTCTCTTGGTATGAGCCACCCTTCACCATCTAGACAGTCTAATAATGCACTAAGAATTATGCAGATTAAATTCATCTACAGTTGGGAATTAGTAATGAAAATCTATGGCATCAAACTGTAGAACTGGACAATTATAGTGAAACTATATGCCCATGGCAGGGCATTTGGAATGAGATGATATTTAAGGTCCCTTCCAAACCAAGTAATTCCATAATTCTATAGCATGTTGCAATTATACTCTCAGCTGTTCACTTCCACTTTCTGAGGAATTCGCTTAATTTACAGATGGACATTTTGGGGGATTATTTTCACAAAAAACAGTGAACATTCCCATCCATTCTTATCTGTTATGAAGCATAGAGTATTACCTATAAATTCCTCCTATTCCTACATATGGATGCAATTATTAGGAAAAGTCTCAGGAGATAATTAGAGCTTCTTAATTTAAATTGGGTCTTCTTTGATGTTATGAATAGTCAGGAAGGCACAGACCTGAGGACTGTCTGAGAAGGGATTTCTGCTAGTCTCAGGGTCGACATTGGTGTTCTTTTAATTATTTTTCTCATTTCAGGAGTCATCACACAGATGACTACACATACAAGTTACAAAACAAAATAAAAATCTAATGTGCCAAAGGAGAGATAGTAAAGAGAAACTATTTGCAGCTGTTTCCTTTTAAGGAATATTTTGCATGTTTAGAATATGCCAGAAAAGTTGAAATTTCAGAATTCCCCTAGTGAAAATGATGTGTTCAAGGATTCATGCCAATTTAATATATTAGCTCTGTGAAGCACAGCAAGAATAGGAAGAAGAACCAGCACATTTCTGCAGTGATTTTCACAACATGAATAAGAACATATTTATATTCTATCAGAATGGTTACCTTGATAAAACTTGCCTGAAAATTAAAAGGTGTCTAAAACCAAAAGAATTGTTGTGTTCGTTTTCATGGTGTTGTCAAGATACAGTAGGCCAATTCAAGAGTCCTAAGGGTAAAATAGGGGATCAAAATTCAATAGACAATGTGGTTGTCTTTGTACCAGTCTTTTTGCCATAGTACTTTTTCTTATTGCCTTCACACTAGATTTTAATTTTAAAACCTATTGCTTTGCTAAGTAATGGCTATTTCCCGCTCTTCCTGACAACTGGTCAAAGCTGTGTTTTTATTTATATGCAGGTGCTCCATTGCCCTCCTGGGAAAGAGAGGAAGGCAGCAAGAAAACTTATTTTCCTACTACTTAACTTCTAAAAGTGTTGAACATTTTGATGTTCATGTCATTATAAAGCAATAAAAAGTTGCCTCTTAGAACTAAAAAACAGAAATGAAATTTCAAACTGTTTCAAATTATGTTTGTGTAGAATATACAATTTTTAAAGCAACTATATCAGGTGCAGAGAGTAAATTTTGATCCTTTTTGGTTCAGTCTTTAATTAGAAGGAGCAGTTTTCATTGTTGTTGTTGCTGCTGGTGGTTCCTTTGCTTGCTTTCCTGTCTGCTCTCACTCAGCTGAAAAATTCCCCTTAGCAGTGAGATGAACCTCTCTGAGGTCATACCATCCACCAACTTACTGAAGGTGAGATACAGCAAGGTGAATTTAACTGCATGATGCTCTGTTTTGTTTCTCTTTTCTTTCAGGGGCACATCCCAGCTCAGAGAGACACTTGAATTCAATTAGTATTCTATAGAAGGAGGCTTGTTTAGAGCCCTTCCAGCAGTGTTCCCTTATAAAAGGAAGCTGCACCCCAAAGATAACTGGTTGCCATGCAGAAATCAAGTTCTTAAGAAAATGTCATATATTTTCAAAATCTTCTGTGTGTGTGTATATGTCTAAGTTCCTAATGCTGTGGTCAGGGAGTGGAGGAGAAAGACACAAGTTATTCCATTCCTTATTCTGAATATGAATCCCCCTTTTCAGTCATTTGAAAGACAAAAAATGCCCCATGATTTTTTAAATAATTGATTTTTTTCCAGAGTTCTGCAAAATTCCAATCTGAATAACATACTCTTTCCTCCAGCACACAAGACTCTATAAATTATTTTTGAGCACTGCTTTCTTTGATGTAGGAATTTTAATATCTTTGTGTCCACTTACTAATCCTCAGTATTTGCATTTCACCACAATTCTCCTTATTGTCACAGTCAGACCCCCTTCAAGCACTGCCCAGTACTTTCTCATGCTCTTAAAAGATGCATCTACAGCATTAGTTAAACTTAAACATCTCTTAAGAGCTGCCTAGTTGCTGTCCTAAGACTCCTGTCATCATCATCAACCTCGTCTTCATAAGTTATAAACAGGGTCTCTGGGAAAATTCAGAAAGTTAACTAGTCCAGAGAAACTTCCCCAGTGACAAGGATGGTCTCATTGTATGCAGCTAGAAGAATTTCCACCCACTGAAGAATTGACCTAGGGAAAAGGCAGTGCCCACATTTACATTAACTATCCTGTGGTGCTGAACATTTCAAAATCCAATCATGAACTTTGCCTTGATCATGTAATTAAACACAAAAATTCATGTGTGTTCTCTATTATGAGTCAATAATATAAACAACACAAACCCAAAACATGTAAAATCTAGGTGAAGATTACAGCTGAAAAATAGGAGAGAACGGTAAAGTAGATATATTATGGAAAAATAATACAGCTCCAGCTTATCTCTCCAAGTCCTAGCACAGTTTTCCTTCCAGTGCCAAATCCTTCTGGGTGATCAGCAGCAGAAATGAGTAGTGAAACTCTTCCCATCTAAGCATTTTCTATTCTTTACAGTTTTATTTTCCCCCACTCCAAATCTTACAGGTCTGCTTTAATATTCATCTGTATTTATTGATACAGGCTCTGTTAAATGTTTCCATTTATTTAATTTGTTTGGTGTCTTTCAACACTGATTGACTCAAGTCCCAGCTGCCATTAATCTTCCCTGCTGACCATGACAAAGCTCTCATAGATTTTTCCCACAAACACAAGTGGCAGATGATTTATCAAATTCATTTAATGTTGCCCTGTACAGGAGAAACTTCTTGTTCCCTTGACCAAGGGTGGCGCTTGTTAAACAACAAGACAGCATTTAAGGAGTAACTGCTTCAGGTTTTGTTGGATGAGGTAGCCTCCAAAATAACTTGGTACAGAGCAGTCTGAACTAGACTGTTAAAAAGAATACTGTTTTGGAACAATTGCAGAAGTGTGTTTCTCTCTTGCACAGATTTCTTTGTTATCAGCTGCAATATTAAAGTAAGTTTGCAGAGGGTTTATAGATGCTTTTCTTCTAGATTGAAAAGAACATGTGAGCTGTTCAAAGCCATACAATAGACAATTTCAAAAGGAGTTCTCAGCCAGTCAGTTGAATTCCCTGATAAACATGATTTTGCAATAACAATATTAATGGTGTTTTAAGTCCTGCAGAACTGAGTGGTATCATCCATGGTAAACGCATCTTTGCCTGGTCCATTGAGTGGGAAACTGTTTCCTATCCTCCCTTCCAGCTTCAGGAAGCTGAAGAAAAGACAGAGCAGATATATGTATTCATCTACACAGCGGAGAGAAGTTTGAAGGCAAAGGCTGGACAACTGTGTGCCATGGGATGAAGGAATAATGAAACCTACAGGGCAGCTTTTTTTGAAGACTGTGGAGACTTACTAGAATAAAAAGTGATATTATTGCTTCATTAGGTTCATCTTTGTGACACTGCTTTTGTATAGACAAGTTTTATGCTGTTGTAAGAAGACAGAACAAAACAATGGAGATGTGGTTAGGACAATTAGACTCATAATCTTTCATTAGCCAAGTAGTCCTAATATGCAGGGTATTTCTTCTATAGTAAAGGAGAAGAATAAATAGTCTGAGTCTATTAAATTAAAGTGATCAAAGCTCCTACTTTTCTTCTCAAATTGCAGAATGTGACTGTTCACAGGGGCTTTTCAGGTGAGGGAAGAGACGAGAATGTTGACTCCATGTTCAGAAGGCTTGATTTATTATTTTATTATATACATTACATTAAAACTATACTAAAAAGAATGAAAGGAAAAGTTTCATCTCAGAAGGCTTGCTAAGCTAAGAATAGAAAGGAATGAATAACAAAGGTTTGTGTCTCGGACAGAGAGCCCAAGCTAACTGGGCTGTGATTGGCCATTAATCACAAACGTCTAACATGGGTCAATCACAGATCCACCTGTTGCATTCCACAGCAGCAGATAACCATTGCTTACATTTTGTTCCTGAGGCCTCTCAGCTTCTCAGGAAGAAAAATCCCAAGAAAGGATTTTTAATGAAAATATGTCTGCGACAGTAGAACACTGTTTTCTCCAAAATACCACATCCCTCTACATGATTACCAGCAGAAAGCATTGTGTCTTTAGCTGTCATTAGCTAAGCAGGGTTGAAAAATGATATTTGAATGCTTCCATAAAGCTACAAGCACCTGAAAACAGGATCAGAATGATAAATGTTTTCCAAAACTTAACTGGAGCAGGCATTACAGACATTTCTGCAGTCAGGAAATACATTATTTCTAGAACAGGTAATCAAAGAAATCCTCTCAAATTTCCCAGTGCTAATAGAAATTGTTTTTGCCAAGATTATCCCTTGCTAGTTATCCTGTTCATACAGCAACACTTTTTTTTCCTTCAGGCAGCTCCAGGCACATCAGGAGGACAGAGAACAGTTCATGTATCAGCAGTCCTGCCAACTGGACCAAAACCTGAATGTTCTGAGTTTACAAAGGAAAAAAGGGTCCAGACACATGATATGGAGAGATTGCAACTGAAAGGGTGTTGGAAGGGAAGGGAAGGGAAGGGAAGGGAAGGGAAGGGAAGGGAAGGGAAGGGAAGGGAAGGGAAGGGAAGGGAAGGGAAGGGAAGGGAAGGGAAGGGAAGGGAAGGGAAGGGAAGGGAAGGGAAGGGAAGGGAAGGGAAGGGAAGGGAATAAAATCCCAATCATACAAATTGAGATGCTCTCAATTTCATTGCTTAACTCCAAAGACAATAAGTAGGCAGGGTCTAACTTTGGGAAGGCTGATTCTCTCTGACTAACTTGGCACTTCTTCTGGAGTTAGGCAATGCATGTTAGTCAAAGGAAGATTTTTCTGTGTGGGATGTTTGGTGCCCTGGGAAGAAAATGCATTTGATTTCAGAAGGTAAACACTTTCCTTTTTTCTTTCCCACATCACCTAGAGTTTAGAAGTTAATCCTTAAGTTTTTTACTAAGTGTTACCTTGCCTGCACTGATCAAATGTTTTCCCACTCCCATTGATACAACCGTTTGTTAAAGACTGGATACTTTTCTTCTCTTTACTGGTCAGATAGAATCTCCATAATCCCTAGTACCATCTATTTGTACACAGTTGTGCTGATGGTAGCAGGGCTGACTGCCTTTCTGCATCACATGCCTTTTGATCACACAACACAGCAGCTTCAAATGTGATGCTGGGAGAAAGGGAGAGAGACACAGTACAAATGAAAATTAATTTATCCTGTCCAAGTCCAGTCTTTCCCTGAGGCTGAGCAGCAGGATAACACAGAGAAAAGCTAACTCCCTTTTCCAGAACCACACAAAGCACAAATAGAAAAAGCCTTATGAAGTCATACGGTCCTCTGACTTATCACTATAGAATTGTCCTTTGCATTATATTGTATGCTACAGTTTTAACTTACACAACCATTGAAATAAGCAACATTTCCCTTAGGCATATATTCCAAAAGCTACTAGGTCGTATTCTGGGGAAATAAAGGGATAATAATTGCAAAATCTTACCATCTGTCAGATTATATGTCATATAAAAAATGCAGAACTATATTAACAGATCATGGCGTCCAACACTCAAAAATTTGGAAATGAAGAATTAATGCTAGAGTACTCAATATCATGCACATCTCAAGATGATATATTATCCAATTTAACAGTTACGTACTCTTTTTTCACCCCCAACCTCACTTAATGAGCTGACTGTGACTGTTTTCCTTCTTCTCGTTTTTAGGTTTTGAATTCAGGTACTACACAAACCCTTTTGAAGTTTAATCTCCTTAAAGGTTTTTCTGTGGTGCTCTTCAAAATGCAATTTGGGTGTTTCGCACACACTATGCACAGGGCAGCCTTGGGCATTGTCAGGAGTGGTGTTAATTCCCTCTGACAGCCAAAGAGCCCAGGCGTGGAGCACTCGCAATGTTTGGGTGCTCAGTCTGAACCCCAGAGCCTAAGTGTTGAAAATAATCGCTTATGCACTACCATATCCTCCCAAAGTGTAGCTGTTACTGCATCAGTTTTAGTGAGGTTCATATGGTACTCCTGGAAATCCAAGCACGTGTCCCAGGTCAGGCTCTGGAAGACGAGGGATGAAAGCACCGAGTATCAGTGCAAAGCAAAGTACTGGTTTAAAGCTGGATACACCAACACCCCAGGCTCCATATACTGAGCCCAGTCCATTTTTAGATTTCTATAACCTCATGTTCACTGCACAATATCTAAGAGCAGAATTCACAAATTTGCTTATTCACCAACCCTTAGTGGAACCAATTTCCCATTGTGTGACAAACAAGGTGACATAGATGTGTGTTGAACTAGAGAAGCAGAAAAAGCTTCAGACTTAACAGATGGGCATTCATAGACATGCACTTATGGGTACTGGATACAAAATCTAGGGAACAAGTTCTGATGCTACTTCAGCTGAATGTTTTAACTCTTTTAGTCAGAATGGAGAAGAGTCAGCAGAAATCACTCAGGTTTTTCATGCCAAAGAGTGTCATTTAATGCAGTCATTACAGTACAGCTTCTGGTTTAATAATTTCAGCTGTTTCCCACATATAAGGGGATATTCTAGACACTGGTGTAGAACACATCGTAGTGTACTTATATACTGTAGTATGTAGTAACACATTAACTTTCATTTAACCCTAATGTATATCTGGTGTCAGAGGTATTGGTATGAACTGAGCCCTTCCTGGGTCTCTGAGCAGGTGCAATCACACCTAAAGGAGATCAAACTGCCATATCCTCATTATTATCGTGTCTAAATTGACAAAACTGACACGGGTGACATCTGCTGTCAATTCATGGGCACCTGGCCTTGACTGGAAACGATAGCATACTATTGTGTGTAAGAGGCCCTGGATCTCAGGTCCAATGCCAGGCTCTGTAGAAAAGTGTGTTTTACTGGGAACAGACTTGGATGTTTTGTTCCCCACCTTCTCCAAACTTGATTCAGTGTGCCCATGCTCCTCAAATGCCTCTGCTCTACTCCTGACTGCTCCTAAGACACATCCTCTCCCTTCATTAGTCCCAGAAAAGTAGTTAATTTCTCATCCTCCTCCCAGTTCTTTTGCATAACCAGCCCTCCCCTACTTTTCTGCACTGCTGCCCACTCACTGCTGCATTGCCTTCTCTCTCACCCAGTAGTCTTGTTCACTAGTCTCATTTTCCCTTTCTGGTAGCTCAGTTAAATTTTTCTTGTCTCACTTAAGTATTTAGTTGTCTTCTAAACTCTGTGCCAGGTGCCTCCTCCGGCTTTGCTCCCCACTACCACTGCCTAAGAAGTTGCTGCTGTCCTGCTGGCACTGAAGCTTCTTTTCAGATTCATTTATCCTTTTTTCCGCAAAATTTCACCAGTTTCTACATCACTGTGCAAGCTGTTTAAGAGATCAAGAGCTTTGGCTACTCTCAGAGGTTCCTGGTCCTGCCCGAAAACATTTAAAAGTCTCTGACAGAAGCTCTATGCCAAATTCCCAATTTTGTCCCCCGGTCCAACTCACAGTCTAAGTTTCTCACTTTGTTTGCCATGCATCTTTCCAGAGTCTTTGCCTCAGCTCTGCCTTGTTCCCTGTGCATAATATCTAGTTAGCTTTTTGCAAACTGCTGGATCAAGGGACAGGAAGAGAACTGGAAAAGCACACAACTCATCCAGTGTGGGGGTGTAGACCACGTACAGTCACAGCAGCACAGAGCTGCAATGGCAGGAAGATACCTCCTTCCACTCCACATTCAGAGAAAATGACATTTTCAGGGCATTTATATTCTGGAATTTCAAAATGTGTGATCTGTCTACATTGACTTATCAAGTATGTGTGGGTTTTCATGTATAAAGAAGTTGCTCCTCACTAAATGTAAAATTGGCCTCCAACCAAGAACTACTGGAGTTTCTAGGCAAAAAGATAGTTCTGACAATGTATATTCCCTGCAAACTTTCTCTAACCCGATCTCCCTCTTTAAAAAAGGGAAGTTAGTGGCTTATAAGAGCCTTAAACATTCTTCTCAGCATTCTTCCAAATTCTTCTACAGTACAAAAAATAAGTTACAGGGGAAAAAATTCCACCAATCTGTTGATGCTTTCCACAGAGAATAATCATCTGAGGACTGGATTTGGAAAATCAAACTAGAGAACCAGATATAAGAAAAACCTCCCCTAACATGCTTCAGGAGTAACCTGTCATCAGTTCAATGGACCAGCTGGTAGCTTTGCAGTACAATGAATGCTCAAAACAATGGAAAACAATCCAAAGTACAAATGCTGGAAAAGTAAAAAATCAAGTAGTTACTGTCTTTGATTAGTTTTACTCCATTCATATAAATATAGCACTCTATGGAAAATACAAAAATTCTAGTTCAACAGAATGGTCTCTGTGCTGAAGGTATATTTGTGGTATCTTACATCCACAGACATGTTTATCTAGCATTGTTCCTACCTCTGTAAGGTATATACCAGGCTATTTTAAAACAAGAATTTTATTTCCCTTGTAACTGTTTTCTCCATCAGTTTTAATTAAATATAACAAGAAAAATGGCAGTTGGATTAAATAACGTGCTGTGAGAGTAAAACTACCCAGTAGTCAAAGACAAATAACAACATAAAACCAAAAATGCTAATGGCATACTATGAGTGCAATGATCAGCTGATTAGCCACTTAATTTCTCATTTGAAATCAAATTTGCATACCTAACTTATCAATTCAGATGTGACAGTAACATTAAAATTAAATATGTGTTTCAGTATTTCAGTAAATGACAACCATTGGTTAAATAGCAATAATACTAGCCTTTGTGACAAACATGTAGGGCACATTGCCTAATTCATTTCATTTTCAAATGAACAAAGAGTGACTCTGAATGCCTTGTTTCCCTACAAATATGCCTGGAAGGATTGGTTGCTAACACTGGAGACTGAAAGATGGTGGCTGCAAAAAATAAGCACCATTTATAATGTCAAACCCAGCCTCTGAAGCAGAAGGGTGCTGCTCAGGCATCAGCTCCCCAGACAAGATAAGTGTTTTGGCTGTGGTTTGGACATAGCTGCTCACCAGACATATTAGGTCTCCACGCAACAGTCTTGCTAGCAACTAATATCAACTCTCAAGAAGGAAATCTGAGATTTCTAAGGCATTTTTACTGAGAAAAAAACCTCCCCAAACGTCCATGACAATTAATGGCTTATGTAATATTTAATTATTCATGTTCAGAAAAATGACCACCATAGATCACACATCTGTGAAGTTTTGGTCAATATCTGCTTTACTGGTGAAGGTATTGAGCCACCTCAGGGACATTAAGAGCAAAATTTTGCAAAAAAATAAAGATATCTCTTCTGATGCATTTTTGAGTACTGCTAATTAATGTGTTGTTGTTTAGGACCATGTATCTGAGATAACTATATCTTGTAACAACTTTTGCATTATAAATTCCTATTTATGAATCTGGGAACAGAGACAAAATAAAATCCATTGTGGATGATTATCACTGCTTTTTAAATATGATTGAAAAACAATAAGGAAAAGTAAATGTTTTTTCTTTTTGTGACAAGGATTGAATTGCACCACATTCAGGTTACCTTTTCTTACATTTTCTGTTTGTGACAAAGATACTTGCCTGGAATGTTAATTCACTGAGGATAGAGAAAAGAAAAAGAAGAACCTGGCAAATTGGGACTTTATCTGCTGCTACACATTTGGAATGGTGGAAACACAGCCTAAAGAGATGAAGAAACAAACCATAGTGCAAGATGTGTGGCAAAACCTGCATGCAGAAATCACAAATAAAGACTGTTATATAAGACTGTGGATTACCACATGATTATCTTTGCTTACAGTATATACATATCTATGTAGTACCCATATACATGCAAGGGTGGACAAAATATTCTTTGCCCCGTAGTATTTAAGGTTTTCAGTCACTTCTCTTGCTGCTTATCATGGTTATTTGTCCCATCTGCATAGCAATGTTCTGTGTTTCAATAACTATAGGAGATCACCACCTACATAAATAAGTATATAAATGGAAGCATTTATGGATTGAAACAAAGAGGCTGAAATGCTGTATTAGTTTTGTCTTTATTCCTTACTGATTTTCATATATCTGTTTTCCCAGAATTTAGTGTCTTTCAGCACAGAGCACTCTCTGTGTTGTCAGTCTCACAAACAGCCTGGAGTTTCAGAGACAATTTGTTATAAGCTTATTTCCTTTCATTTCTTAAGTTCTAAGGAAAACTCAACAGCTTTTCTATCTGTCAAACATTGCCATACCGTAAAAATTAGTCTGATGGGTGTGGGCATTAAAGTGCTTCAATTTTCTAGCACATATTTATCTCAAAATAGTCCATTTGCAGTAAAAGAGAAAACCTGGCTTTGCAGAGGTTTGGAGGATTAAAGGAAAGATTTAAGAAAAGAAAGTGAGCCTGCCCAAAGCATGCTGAGTACCCTGCCTTCTGGGCTCTGCACCAGCCACCTGTTAATAGCAGACCTCTGCTTTTGGCATCAATTAGGAGGATAATTTCACGAAGAAAAGTGCTGTCAGAAAACTGTAAGACCAATTTTTTTTGAACAGGTGTTGCTCTTGGAGGGTATTACACAGGACACACTTTGATCTTCTTGACTAGCTGTCTGAACAAGATGTCATGGAAAGAACTCATACTCTGACCATCAGCTCCTCACCTAACAGCCCTGAAGGGCACTAATTAGTAAATCTAAGGATTATAGTGACAGGAAGGAGTTGGTGGCACATATTTCATCACAAACGAGAGTTCAGTCTGGCAGCTAGTCTGTCATTCCCTTGAAGGGTAAAGGAAAAAATAAGTACTTTGTTCTTCAGGAATATTCAAATGGGAAAGTCTGCGGACACTGGTGCTTCTGTTAAAACAAAATCCAGCGAGTGCATTCAAACTCTCAGCCAGATGAAAAGTCTCAAGTTTTCACTGGCTTAATATGCAACCAACTTGTCACCATGTCATAAAAGAGCCATGGTTACTTCTGTGCCATGCCACCTCTCCAAAGATAAGCCACCAGAAAATGCTGAAGAGTCACTCCATTCATCTTCTCTCCAGCAGCCCTAATGGCACTTCTGGAGCAGGCAGACAGCATGAGTGACAGCAGCCCTGAAGCTACTTTAATGTGTTTCACAGACACAGGCTGGCATTTGTTACCTGAGGTTCAGGGATATGCTTCAGTGTCTCAATGCCTCTTCCCTCTAGTTCAAATTTGCTTTAAGCACTATTCTGCTATCCCAGAAAAACAAGGCCAAACTGCAAGCTATTAGTTACTGCCTGGAGTAGGAACTAGCCACAGGCAGTGCAGAACAAAAACCTTGGTCTTGGGATTATTTGTGACAGCATTCTACTCAATTGATTTTTGCACCAAAGAGGGTTTTTCTTCCCCCCCATTTGTTAATTAAACTTTTGATGTATATATCTGCCAATGCTACTTTTTTAATAAATAAAAAACCCTTGATGGATTTGAATACAAAATCTGAGATAATTCTATCCATGGAAACTTGTACTTCTTGCAATGACAAAAAAATTACACCTGAATATTTTTTTAGTAATATCAGCTAGCATCACCATTCCCAATGAATGTTATCAGATTATGGTGCAGAGAGATAAACATAATTGTTGGTGAATCCTCACAACAAACAGAGATAGAAACCAGCATCTAGAAGGTGATTGATTTCTTAAAGGTACTGTACTGAATCAATATCATTGCTTCTGTTAGGTTTCTGGATCCCTGGTACACAGCCTAGAACTGAGAAAGAAACACACTAATCATTACCTTTTGTTCCACAGAGAGATCAGAAGTGTTGAAGGAAACTTGTGTTGAAGCATGATTTCTAGGTGTATTAACTGAGAAACAGCTACATTAACAGGGGACAGCTACATCATTTTACAATGCAGAGGATCTTCACATGTCCTAGGACAACCACATTTGTAACATTTAGGCTCATCATCATAGTACTGTCAAACCTCTTGTTCATTTGTTTATTCATTTCATATCTTCATTAAACAACTGGGAGAATAATATTTTTTTGGCTACTTATTTTTTACTTATAAATCTCTTTGACCACAAGATTCATGTGTTGCTATTTTCTCTTCTAACCCTATTGCCTTTTATTTTGACAGCACACACCTGGCTGCTCATTTTTAAATTTTTCCTGGGGTTTTGGTAATTCTTCACTGTCTTGTGCCGACACCTCCTGTTGCTGGTACCTCACTGATCATGAGTCAGAACAGAGGGAGAGGCTCAGAGGAGGGTCTCAGGTGGATGGTCTCAGTGCAAGTGGTCAGTGTAGCACTGCTTAAGTAGTCTCATGGTACTGACTGAAATGACTTGGAAAGTGATTTCCATTTTTTTTTTTTTTGCAATGTAACTACATCTGCTGCAGGCTCACAGGAGAAGGAAGCAGCTCAGGAGATAATGCTGATGGATTAGTGGAATGATAAACTTGTTCCAAGGACAGCTTTGCTGCTGATCCTGTCTGTCTCACTTGAATGAAAAGGAGGTGGGAAAACATTATCCTTCATCACAGGTGGGCAAATCATGCTTTAGGTTTGGGGGTTGTAATAAACTTGTCCCTAATCAAATTTCACTATAATTCTTTTATCATTGCTAGTATACTTCTCAATTTCTGTTTCTTGCTTTTGCCTAATCCATCTTATTTTTGTATTTTTGCCTAGTTCAGTCCCAGCTCCCCTTTCTGTTTTGTAGCCATTCTCTTCACCATTTTAATGATCTGTCAAATGCAACACTGCAGGAAAAATGAGGAGCCAAAATGGGCGAGAACTGCAGCTCTCCCCGTGCCTGCAGCACTCTGCCACTTCCAGGGCTGGTGGCAGTGCCTACAGCAACTGCTTTCTTCCACTTGCTTGTGACTCATGGTTTCTTTTGCATAACCACAATAAGCAACACCCACACAGAGCCATCAGTCAGTTCAGCAATGGCAGCAGAAAAGTTTCTTTATTTCTAAGGAAATATTAAATTTTTGGGGAAAAAAAAAAGGAAACCAAAACAACGCAAAACCCTCAAACCCTCAAACACTATCTGACAAAGGCTTAATAATTCTGTTTTCAAGGACTATTTAAATTAATTTTACAGAGAAATTCTCTTGCATAGCCTATTGAGGAATTTGCAAAACAATAAGGAATTACTGAGATATTATAGATTTTAGGGAGTCAAGTTCATTGTAACCTGCTAATGGCAGCTTTAGAAAGAATAAAGAAGACTGAGTGTCACAACAGCTAAATAACTGACATCTCCTCTATGCAAACCTTCTACTGTCTTCCCGGGCATACATTACTCTACTTCAAGTGAAATCCAAACAAATTAATAAAAATACAATTATTTGAGGAGCTCTGAGAAATAAAGATATAAATTACCAAGACAACTGCACATACCTTGCAGTCCAGCTTCAAGAGACCAACCATGATTGCTGGTTTGAAGATCTAGGTCTTTTGGTTCCCTGACTTTAGGACATATTTAAAAATGCAACTCTATTGCATAAAGGCCATGGATTCTCAGTGCTCAAACTATTGTCTTTTGGAATTGGAAGCACTTTTTTTTTCACTCTTTAATGAAGTCTTACACACGGAAGCTAAGTTTGGATCACAGTTTTGTGAACACTTTGCTGTATGCTTTTCAAATAAGTGCAGTGAGTAAAGCAGAACTTTATCTTCAGGAGTAGCTCAGAGACATGGGGCAAAGTTAGTGTATTTCATCCTTCACCATCACTTCACTTCGTTTGAAGAGACAGCTAATGTACAGTCAAAGTGACAAGCTTTTACAAAACTGGAATTTCTAATTATTTTTTCTATTTTTCTTTAGCTTCTAAGCAACTTCATGTAGAGATGGGAAATTGCATAATAAAGCACCTAAAATACAGCACAGACAGCATGCATCACTCCACCTGACTATTTTTTGAAAATAAAATCAATTTTCTCTTCTATTTTTTTTTAAATAATAATGAAATGCATTTATTATCTAGACTGACTGAGATACCAAAGGTTCCAGTTTAATTTACTTGATAATAAACTTCAGCAGGGCCACAGTACCTATGCTCAAAGAGGAAATTAGCATGTCACTTACTGAACAAGATAATATTCACTAGATGTGTGGGTATCTTTTGTATTCGTCTCTTTTCTTGGCTTTTTCACCTCTATTCTCAGCCCTTTATACCGAGAGAGAAACATGAATACTTATCCACAAACACACCTTTGTAGCTCTCATTTCCCATATAAATCAACAACTTGTTACAAGAGACAAAAGCTGGCAATATTTTCATGATCCATGCCCTCAATTAACACCATTCCAGTGGCATCCACGCTGGGATGGATTTTTTCCTGTGTTTCTGCTAACGGGGTCCAGAGTCACAAACCTGGGAGGTACAAAGCCTCACAATGCTTCTCCCAAAGCTTTCATTTGGCCTTTCACTAACCCTCTCCAAAAATCTCTATCAGCATTTCATATTTGTTACCACTTGCAGCAGTATCATTGACAGGGCAGAAGGAAGCTCTTAAGGCTGAGGTTTAGAAACAGCTAAAACCAGGGGGACAGGATTCCTGAGTTTGTTCTTTCAACGTTCTTGGTCTTGAAATGTAGCTTTTCCAAAACACAGACTGCTGCTGCTGCTTGTGCTGTCTGTGGAGACATTCCCCACCCTGCCACTTAAGCCAAAGGATCAAGGATGAGCAGTTTAGTGCCTGCCTGCATTGCACGAAGCCTCAAGTGGGCCAAAAGTTATTCACAATGCACTAGATGTAAAATTGAAGACTACAACTAATAAGGCAATTCCAAGCGCAGCCACCTCTAAAACAATCAATCTTCAAATATTTTCCTAAAGAAGTCTTTTAAAAGGCTATATTTGTTTCAAAACTTTATGATCCTATGACTATTTTCAAGTAGAGAGTGAATTATTTTGGATGAAATTTGAATTATTTTCTTTGCTTTAATGCCCAGAAATAATTAGCAAAAGCACCCTTAGCATGTGACCTCACTTAGAGAATGGTTTTCCTGGCTTGGTGATTGCTATTCTAAATAGAAAAAAACATTTTTCTTATGACGGTCTTAGCTGCAGAGGTCATGTGCTGCTCCGTGCAGATGAGGGAACGCAATTGTGCTCTTTCTTATTCCCAAGGACCTCTAAAACATTTTCAGGCTAAACTGGCAATTAATTTGTTGAACTGAAATTCATTAAATGCTCAAATTGCAAACATGCAGCTGAGTATTAACAGTATATGAATCATATTTTTCTATTTTATGCAACAAAATAAATTTCCAGTTGAACTCAGTAGGACGAGTCACACTGCCTAAGGGAGCAATTTCTTAACTCAGGGGACTGAGTCAGATTCCTTTATTATCATTATACCCCCAAGAGGGAAAAACACAGAATGAAGTTGAGCTAAAATGTTGATTAAAATGAGAGTTCTGGATTATTTTGTAGAGAAATTATTGTGTATGTGATAGGTTGTCCTCCTAATTCAGGTGTCCAAGTGAAAAGCCAAAACCTGGTATGACTGCACACAAATTACACAGTCAGCTAGGATAAATACCTCTGCACATATGGGCATGGCCTGGCATGAGATTTACGCTGTCTCCTCCAAATTTTCAAGGAGCAGCAAGAGCTCACTGTGTGCTGCCATGATCATGGTGCTTTCCCAGGCTCAGACCCTTCTGTCATGGCAAAGCAATTCCAGGATACCCTGTCCTTCACAGAGAAAACACACATTTCCCTGGATGGTTTTCACAGTGGCGCTGGGCGCCATTTCTAAAAATGACAAGAGGAAGGGTCTGGGGACTTACAGGTCAGCCAGGCTCTCCTCAGATCTTGGAAAAATCACACAGCCTCTCTTTTTGGGATGCTTTAATAAGCATTGTTGTGAAGAACAAAAACTTTACAGCTTTAATCAGCAATCCCCAGATTTACCAGGAACAAATGATGTTCTGCAAACCTGGGTGCCTCCTACAACAAAGTGAGGTTTGTTGTTCATGGATGTCATGTATCTCAGCATTAGGAAAGCTTTTGACTCCATACTCTGCCAGCTGGCAGATGAGAACTGTGAACTGGAAGAAATGATGTTTAGATGGACCAAAAATTAACAGTACCTCTGGGCTTGAAATTTATCAATGAGCGGCTCAGCATCTGCTTGGTGACCAGCAGTGAGCAGAGCAGTCTTTCTCTTTCTCACAGTTGGATGTCTTAATCAATGACCTAGGTGATGACCTAGGAAGCAACACATGCAAATTTATTAATTATGCTAAATTAGAGGGAGTTACTTGAATCCACAGGGATTTTTATAAACTAGAGAACTGGGAAAACAGAAACTTCATGATTTCCAACAAGAAGACAAACAAACTTCTGCTCTTGGAATAGTATAAGCTCACATGTGATCAAAGAATTTGTAGTAATCCTGCTGAAAAGAAGATTATTGTCGGACTCTAGCATGAATACTCTCTCTTCCTATGAATAAGGTAAAATGAGAATTACCCTGTTGTTGAAAGGAGTTCCCTAAAAGAGATGAGGAAGTTGCTTTTCCCATCTACCTGGAGCTTCATGTGAAAAAGTGAATCAAGTTTTGGACAACCTACTGGACCACAAGGAAATACTGAGAGATCCTGAAATACTGAGACTGCTGAAGAGTCTTAGGCTTGGTCTAAAAGCAGGCAACAACTACTTGAAGAGGAGTTAAAATTAAAAAGGGATTTAAGGAAAAAATTTTCACCAGGAGGAAAACCTTTGCAGTGTAGCCCTGTCAAGGTGTGCAGGTAAACTCTGAAATTTCCATCCCTTTTTTTGAGGTCCTCAAGATGCAGCTACACACAGCATGGCTGATCTGACTTAGTATTGGTGACAGTCTTGTCTTTTTGGGTGAGCAGCCTCAAAAGTCTTTTTGAAATCCTTCTGTGCTTAGCAGCTTTATGTTTACTCTCCACTCTTCTATACTGCATAGGGATTTCTGCATCTACATCAGGGATCCTGGCAGGTCCACAGGATTTGAAGATTAATAGGTTGGAAAATACCTTTTCCATGGTTGCCTGGAAATCCTCAGCTCTGCCTCCTCTGCATGCAGAATGTATTTTTATCAAGACCTAGCTCCTGTATTATGAACTGTAGCTGTCCATACAAATTTGCATGTAAATTAAGATTAACAGACAAGCTAATTACAGAAGCATCCTATATTTCAGAAGTTTGCCCTTCCAATTTAAGTATGGAGTAACCTTTCATAGCAAACCCAGGATTTAGTATGAGGAGTGTTTGGACTGCATGCCTCCAGAACAGACATCTTACAGCATGTCTGCAAGGAAGCAGCTGGTAAAGGAGAAGTCCATTGTTCCAAGGGACAGTGCAGAAGAATCAAGTCCAACAAATAGTCATTTGGGACTTCTCCTGCACTTAACACCCATACAGAGAGAACAAGTGAAGAATCTGGAAACTCCCCATGATGACTTTCCTCATCATCTCACCACAGGGGTGGGGCTGGAACCAACTGTAATCCCAGAGAGCTCTGTGTATTTTTCTCTACCCAGCAGATATGAGGGAGTAGGAGGCGTGACCCATAAAAATGAGACAGTGGCAATGGTGATATATTTCGAGTCCAGAGATATTTTAGGACACAGTAGGTGATGCAACTGGTGCAAGGGATGCTGATCAAACTAGTGAGCAATCCTCTGTGGAACATTTTTAGACATTAGCTTTAACGCACTGAAGAATCTTCCCAATCAAGACACATTACTGAAGGCAATTAATTATTATAAATAACTTTTACATCGGTCAAAACTGAATGCAATTTCACTGCTCAAGAATAAAATATATCCCTACCTAAGGATTTTCTACCTTCAAGTTCCAAAAGCCCCTGGGAAGGAAAACATCCCTAAACAAACAAATGCCAAAATTCCTTTCCTGATCCAGGTTGTAAATTAATAAAGGAAAACAACATGTGTGATAGAGAAATGCCTTGCTGTCTGAAGGCTTTATTCTTAAGACTGTTCAGATTTTTGAAGCAGATGCAGGTGCTCCCTTTTTGGTGTCAATGCCAGAAAAATTGCACAATTTGGCACACAACTAACAGAAATACAGTCTAAGTGAAAATACGCTGTAATTATTGTTCTACCTTAAAAGCTGGATTTCTAAGCCACCCCAAGAAGCTCTACTTACAAATTTGCTTGCATTCCTTTAATTTGCTTTCACCCTATTGTGCTTCATTATTCTTGCCCCTTAGACCCACATCTGAGAAGTAGGAAATTAATTGCCTCCATGTTGGTGGGTGCTCATGCAACTTCTTTCATATAGTGCTTCTCAGTGTTGCAGAGACCATCTTAAAAGTACATATTCAGGCTGAAAAATAAGCACAAACAAAACCAGTGGAAAGTAGCGCTGATAATTTAGCTAGAGAATCTGTCAAGCTGTGTGTGCAAGCAGTAAAGAAAACAGGGAGAGGTGAGGGGTTTGAAAGGCCACAGGCATTAGCACAGTGCATATCTTTTTCACTCTTTCTTCTCCCAGGCCCCACCTCCCCATGTCTATCTCTAGACTGCTGTTCACATTCCCTGTTCTTTTGCCCAGAGCACATTCTCTGTTGCTCTCTTTACCAGGGTCATGTAGCAGAGAATATTCGTCTAATCTATTGATACTTGTAGGTGAAGTTGTTTGCAACTGGTGTTACCAGCTGTGAGTTTTGGGTTTTGGCTCATCTAAAGGCACTTTTCCAGTGTCACTGGGTTGGGCTTACCCTGTGGGCTCAGGGCTGTGGGTGGTGGCAGCTGCACCAAAGCATTCACCAAGGCATGGGGAGAGGAACAGACACCTGTCCATCTCTTCCTCTGTCTGTGTTACCATCTGCCTTGACACTCAGATCTGAGTGTGCCTCATTTCTCACTTCCCTATTCCCCCATTTATCTGATGAACAGGTAAAGAGGGAATTCTCCATACTGAGCTGAATCTCAGTGATTCTCTTTATCTACCCTGCTGATGTTGAATGCCCCAGATCATCCTTAGAATCTTCTTGAGCTGGGGAAGATACAGGACTTGTCTCATACTCTGCATCACTGTATCAAAATCCTAAAGGAAACATTCCCAACCAAACCCTCAAAGATACATCCTGGAAGATGAAAAGCAGAGACATCACTGCGACAACAGCCTTATGAGGGTAAATATCATGGTGTAACAGTTGCCAATTATTTATACATATTCAATCTATACTGTTTGAGAACTAGTCTGAACTTTAAAATTTACATGCCACAAAGTATTTGCCTTAAAAAGATATTTCATTTCCCCAAGTAATGGGCAAGCTGAAGCTTGCTTGTTATATCCCACTCTCTTCAGTGAATCCTACAGCACAAATTACAAATCTTCACTTTCTTTTCTCCTGAGCAAAGCAGTTGCAATGTCATTTATAGAGTGAGGCTCTGAATAGAACTATGGCTTATAGCTAATATGTTCTCAACACCCCACAAAATTGTGTCAGACTCCTCAGAGAAGAAATTTCCACTTTCTGATGCTTTTTGGAAGATCTGGAGTTTTTTCTGCTGTAAAAAACCACAAGCTTAATTTCACTATTAGTCACTCTAACAAAAAACTTCTATATACAATCATGTTGTTCTCAAAATTGCATGAGTATCCTCTCCTAGCTCATTGTCCAAATTGTCATAATACCAGTCAGAATGGCTGAAATCTTAATTTGGTGCTTTCTGAGGAAAATATAGACAGTGACATAATACACATATAGTCCTTCCCAAGCATGCATTTTTAAAACTTGTTTACAGCTCACTGGCCTGTGTAGAGCCCAGAAAGTTCTGCTGGGCAAAGTTCTAGCTCTCCTCTATAATTTCCATTAACAGCTGGACTCTCTGCCCTTTCCTACCTTATAAGTGATAGAGCCTAGGAAAATCTGGCAGTCTGCTTGACATGCAGTGAGGTTTTTTAATTCTTCATTACAGTTTAAAAATCCCTACCGGGGAATGAATTTTCTGATCATCCGAACTCATGCAAGTCAGGGAGTCTATTATATTAATAGCATATTTCATTGCTTTAAAATTCAAAAGTGACAATCTATGACACCAGTTAGGAATAACAGAGAGGGAATAAGCCCAACAGCCAGGGCAGAGAATGACACACTGCTCTGCACAGAGCCCATTTCAATCCTTAAGCACTGCACCTTCCTATGTCTGAAAGCACTGCCACAATGGAAAATTCATTGCACTAGAAGGAAAAGACTTTTTCTTGTCCATAACTGTCATTATCCACCCAATAAAAGAAATTGCACATTCTGGGGTATCTACTTATGGTTACTTTGTCACTGTTGTTCCACTGCAGAGTTTGGGCAAGTCCTCCAGGAACGAGAAAGAAATGGTTTGGAGGAATTCCTAAGGAGAAAAAAGATGGGTGACATTATTAGGAGACCTCCTCTCCCTGTAAACAAATGCTCTCAATAGCAGTGATAATGTCTTTCAGTAAGGTAAGCAACATCTGAATGAGTTGAAACTATGGTCATAATGACTGGTCATAGTCACTATTCATAATCCATGAATAACATTTGAAATGATTCATAGAAACTGCAATAATTTGTGCTTTATCTAAATTGTGTAAACATACAGCAGAACAAAAAAACCCTCAAACCTAAATTAAAAAATATATACAGACAAATCCGTTAGCTGCCTGTGATTTTTACTGCACTAGAAAGTATGAGGAACTGACGATACAATCTTAATTAATTTTGTTTGATTTTATGAACTCTATTTATTACTATGACCTCTGCTTTGCTTTAAAACTTTCTTTTTTATGGTAGAAAAAGGCAGTATCTTTGAATCTTAAACAGGAACATCAAAGACTGTCATCAAAGAGACAGGCTCTTCAAGAAGAACAAAAAGAGACGAATCATCAACCACATCAGAGGGCTGAGCTGAGCAAGTGAAGGTCTGGAAAGACATGTTCTCCCTAAGGATGCTGAAAGGTATCCCAGCAATGGTGGTGATACAAGAGGGAGGAATTTGCTGTCAGATACTGGTTTTTTGTATGCATCTGTAAATCTCCTCAGTTGCTACAAGCAAACCTACTGCAAATTTAAGAAGGGCTTTGGCAAAGCAGACTGGTTTATGCCTTTTATTTGGTCAAAGAAATAAACCAAGGATCCTACTTCAGCAACTTCTGAGTAGTGCCTGCAAGGGGTTTGCAATAGGGTCAGGTCCTGGTATCAAAGGTCTGGGAAGTCACCTGTAGCCTTCCAGCAAGGGCTGTTGGAAAGCAATATCATTTTTCCCCTGGAAGGTGTTTCCAGGAGCCAAAACTTTTTGTGGTTTCTATATTTCTGCTCTCATCATATGGCATTCACAGTGCCCCAGCTGTCAACAACAAAACTTATACTCCATACCCATAGAATTTGTTTTCAGAACTCTTTTTTCTGTCAAAACATGAAAATTATACTTTGCTTTCTATCAAAAGTTGAAGCCTTTCATATGCCAACAGATGACTATCATTTTCAATCTTTATTGGACTGGACTAAGTTGTGACCACTAATAAAGCTCAGAGAAGGCTCCAAAACCTTGCACCCATTCCAACTGATCTCCCCCTCCTTTGATCTTTCTATTTCAGCTTCTCCTTCTCTTTTTAATAGATATGGATTTACTTCTCTCCCCCTAGATAACTGCCCAGATTTAATATAAGCCATTCATTGCAACATAAGGAAAAAAAATGCCCAAACCAGATAAAATCTGACAAAAACAGTCACTCTTGGTTCTGTCATTTCCTAGAATCTGAGTTTATATCTTAGCTGTCTTACCAAGCTTTGAGCAAAGCCTTACTTATGCAAGTTTGAGGGGGAGGAAAAACCCTTAAAATCTAAGGGATGAATTTCTACTGAGCTGTATCAAGAGCTGACATTTCAGGAAGTTTTATTATACTAATGTTCATCTCCCCAGTTCTTGAAGCTTGCCCACCACTTTTCATCCTTTCTCTCCACTGACTACCTCTGTCATCATGCCTAAGATGCTCCCCATTTTTTATTGTCCCTGAACACAACCTGGTTTATTTTTCATTCCTTAATCCCTCCTTTTCAAAGTAACTCCCCTCTCTCTTGTTTTCTCTCTCTTACAGATTTACTGTTTCAAATTAATTGTTCCCAGTTCTAGCTCTCACTAGTGTCCTCTGCTCTGTCTTTTCTGTACATCTCTTATCTCCAGCTCCTCACTTGCTTGTGTTTTGGTCCAACCTCTTCCCATTGAAAAGGAAAAAAGCTATTTTCTAGCAAAACTTTGAAGGGCCAGCAGATGAAAGTTATTCCTTGGACAAGGAGAAAGGCTGTCCAGGCCATTTGCTGGAACATGTCAGAATTTTGTTATCAGATTTATCAGTTACCACTTAAAAAATGTATAGTTTTGGCTCTTAACAAAAATAGCGCGATACTCTATCTTTGAAAACAAGAGCCCATGAGGTGGCAGCAGCAGCAGTGACCGAGATAACCCAGGAGTGAGTGTTGGATCCAGGGGGCTCCTGAGCTCAGAGCCACCCAGCCATCACCCCTGAGCCTTGTTCCAGGAGCTGGGACCTGGAAACCCCCATCAGATACCCAGGCAGTGGCAGGAGCACCCACAGGAGGTTTAAACATCTCTACGTAGCACGGGTTATATGTGTAGTAAAAACTCTACTAGAGGAGAAGGATACTAAAAGAACAAAAATATGGACTAATTATTATTAGAAGTGAGAAATCAATAACAAATAGAGAATAAGATATAACAGAGAGTTTCTGAGTCAAACACCTTACCTTTTAATGTAGAATAAATAGGTTTTTTTTTAGTGATATCAATCCTGGAAACACCTTGAACTTTCAAAAACAAATAAATGATGCCCCTGAGCAGAAAAAGCTCACTCTTCTTGACCATTCAAGTTGTTTAATGTTATAAACACTTAATAAGAGCATCTCACAGTAATGTGTGCAGGATATTCTTAGTCCTATAGGTGCACCCCTTACCATGGTAATGATTCCCCAGTATAGCACTGAGTTGAATATAGTCCTTGTGAATTTAGTACAATATTTTAAATGTGTTTCCTGAAAGCACAAGTCCTTGGTGGTTGTAGGCTGTGCATCTCAGCACTGTGTTCTCATCATGTCAAATCCTTCAAGTGAAGTGACATTACACTCAGTCTGCACTAAACAGTGCTGGTGATTCACTAGACTGCAGTCCTCCTTTTAAGTCTGTACTGAGTCAATACTCTGATAGGGGTTTATTAAAGAGCACCCTAATGTTGCAGGTCTAATCCTTTGATGGGGCTTACTGTTGGGATGTGCCCTCTTTTTGATCATGTAACACTCACAGTAATTTTTCTGGAAGTCACACTTTGCCTCCTAACCTGGATGTCTTGGATAATTTCCAGCTCAGGAACAACATGCTGAAAACTCAAATCCCTTGACAGTTTCAGTGATAGAAATGAAGTTACTGCTTGAACTGTTTATTATTGATGAAGACTTTAACCAGTAGTGGTTCTCTGCACTTAACTGAGTACTCATTGAGCAGCTGTTCTCTGCACCCCAGAGGTGTTATGAAAAATAATAATTTCAGTCATTGTGAAGGCACTGCAGACTTTTATGCAAGAGCTGCCATGCAAGGGTTAAGTACTATTAGGTTGCTTGCAATAATATCATTACATTGATTTTTTTTTTCAGCTGTGTCCAGCTATCTCCACACACATTTAAAAATACAGTTCACAGGCACCTAGCAAGTAATTCGTTCCACAGGCTTGGAAAAAAGAGTATTAAAATATTTTAATTTAAAAACCTGGCATATAAATTCATAATCACTTGGCTATCTAACAAATAGAATTAAAAGAAGCTTGTTATGTTTCCTATTTTGTATTAAATAAACACTATCTATAGATCATATTTAGAAAATGAAGATCTAAAATGTCTTTTGGGAAAAAAAAGTAAAGAAAACAGAGCTTTCTGGAATCTTTAAAGGAGACCAGTCTTCCAGAATGGGAATGAGTCATCTATAATCACACATCACATCTAAGCAGCTCTTTGTCAGGTGTATAGGTTTAATTTCCTGCTGGTTTATTAATTCTGTCAGATAACATGGGAGGAGGGGAGGGTGGAAGGAAAGTTGTTTGAGCCATGAGAATTTTTTGCTGTCCTTCCTTCCTTCCCCTTTCTCTAAAACTGTTATTTGGATGGCTCATATTTTGGTCTGTTACAGTGCCAAACATAAGAAGCAGCAATAGTATTTTTTACAGTGTTTGTCTTTTCCTCTGCTGAAATTCCAACACAATTATTTTTTTAACATTGTTCTAAAAAGCAAAAGAACAAGTAATTAGTCAGATCCAAAGGAAGCTATTTGTCTTCTGGGATCTCTGGCCATTTTAAATCTCTGAACCAGACTGCAGGGAACAGCTGTAAACAAGTGTGTGACTGCACAAATTGTGACACTTCCCCAGCTGTTAGGAAGGCATGCTGGAGACAAAAGTTTGGAGGGACTCTGGTTAAAGCCTCTCCAAAAAACAGCCAGGGAAAAGTGAGGAAAGGTGAGTTCTGTCCCACGTTCATGCTGATGTAAAATTTATATGTTAATAATTGTTATGTGCCTCTTAGAACGTTAGCATTTTTTACTTTAGAATACCAACCCTTCTAAAAAAAAAAAAAAAAGAATAAAATCAGGTATTGATGCTGCAAATATAGCTTCCTTTGATCCTGAAAAGATTTAGAATTTTCTAAACAGTCAGAAATAATTGACTGAATGAAGAGTTGATCTTTCAATCATTCAGCCCTGGATCATGACTGGAATTTTCCATATTCCCTGTCTGAACATCAAGGAGTCAGATTCTAGCTGCTGGGGCAACCCTGAAGAGAGAATATTTTCTGTTTAACAACCTTTTCAATAATTTCAATTATGACCTACAAATAGAGGTATTTCTGAATTGCTCCATGTTCTTTGCCCTTAATTTAAATTTTGTAGCTCCAAAAGCAATGACTAGAATCTGGATCTGTCTCTCACAATGCACAAATGAGAAAACACTCAGCAACCTGCATGGATTTAAATAATTTCTAAATACTCTCAAGGCATCCATCTTCCCTCTACATACCTGAAAAAGCACTTCTCAGAACATTAGAGTGTCTAATCCTCTGGTAAGTGCTAAGTAGGCTGCTATTTTTCAAGCAGAAAGAACTATTCTTTTCCCTCTCCCACATTGCCCTCCAAGAAATGTGGTTTTCCTAAGAGCAAAATAGAGACTCTATTTGAAGTCTCTATAAAAGAACACACAGAGAATGAAAAAAAATAAATCAATATGAGGCCCTTTGGTAGCTGAAATTAGATGCTTCATAATGCTGTGCCAATCTCCCTGAGCATCATGTACTTTACCTTCAGTGCCATTTCACTACTTTTTGTCCTGTAAGAATAAAATACAGTCTCAAGGTGCTTGTTAGGTTTGGAGTATTATTTGTGTCAATTTTTTCAAATGCTTTAGTATTTTTTTTATTAATTATTAGAAAAAAATGTCAAATCCCAGGTCAATTATTGGAGTCCCTTTGTAATGAAATATCTCCTACATTAGGTGCTCCAAGTCCAGTTAGGTAGTCAGGGAGCATGTTTTGGTTACATCCTAAACAAACTAAATCAGTAGCTTTCATGAAAGCTCATTGCTAAGGAAGATACACAGTGCAGGCAGAAATAGTGTGAGTGATATTCTGCTCTGAGGCTGGCTGAGAGAAAGTGGTTTGGAGATATTCCTAAATATATTAGCATTGTACTGATGAAATCCCTTCAAAAGGAGTACTGAATTTGAAGTGGCTGCCTCAAAGCACTTTTGGATGGTTAGCTGGAAAGAACAATATCAAGCCCAATTTGCATTTCTTTACTGAAAGGGGATCACACACTGAAACAGGCTTCTTACAGAGATGGTTGATTCCCCAAACCTATCAATATTTAGGAGGCATTTGGACAATGTCCTTAAGACCATACTGTTGGTAAATCTGAGATGGCCAGGCAGCTGGGCTAGCTGTAGGTCCCTTCCAGCTGAAATAGTAGTTCTGTTTGATTCAATTCAATTCAGTTTGATTCAATGTATTTTTTAGAATATGCTGTTTAAAACATGCTATCTAGCAGTTCTTCAGAGGTGCAAGCAAACTACAGCTGTTTTTTCTCTAGTGATACCCACCAAAAGGCAATGTTGCTGAGCACTCCTATGGGAAAAGTGTGTTTCAGTGCTTATCTGTGCCCTTTATTGACCTCCACAATCCTGATTAAGTCAAGAGGCTGAGTACTGTCTTGTTCAAAATGCTGCCTCACTCAAGCAGCATGAGGCAGCAGGAGAAACACACTGACGAACACCCCAAGGTTTTTCTGCTGCCAGGGAAATCCAGTTCAGCTCTTCATTAGGAGAGCATCTTCTGCAGGATAAGGCAGGGAAAATGTTAAAACTGGGCATTCTCTGCACTCCACTATTAATATGCAAAAAAATTATTTTAGGAGTGAAGAAAAATTTAACTGTTTTATGTACAGAAACAGCTGGTCATTGCCTTAATTTCCTCTCTATATTCTCTTTTCTTAAAGATGAGAATATTACCAGGTTGAGTAAAGAAGGGTGTAGAAGTTCTGCTTACTAGGGATAACAAAGAAAAACCTACATAGAAGTCGATGCTAATATGTTAGCATTCTTATTAAACTCAGCACATTAAACTGTTTAATAACACCTACATTTATAAACTGGTGGTATCTACAGCAATGCAAGCTAAATTTCAATCTCTGTATTTTAATCAATTAATGGGTGATGGTGTTCTGAGCTGCAGGCAGGACAACAGGTGTACTCCCTGCATAGCCTGTACCCCTGCCAAGGGTTACAAAATGTTGAATTCTGCATCTGTGACCTTTATGTAATGAAGAAGGTCATTTTAATGCTAGGACAGCTGCACTAAGCCATATGGTGAGCTAGAAATGGTGTGATCTCCACTCAAAATATGTTGCAAAGATATTATTCTGGTGCTGCATGCCCCCTGGTATCCTCAGGCAGAGTCTTATTTATCACAGAGTAAAAGCATAATCATTCGAAGAAAAATGATCTGCAGTACTTAAAAAAACATTAAGTACTTAAACAGAAATATTCACTGCTGGATCTGAAGATCATCTCATGGACATTGCTCTTACATGCCCTCGCCTTTGGCTTGGGATGCACACTGCATTTGCTGCAATCCATCATAGGACCAGTGAAGCCAGGAGCTCTCACAAGTAATGAATTAATGAGGCTAATTAGAGAACTCTGGGTTATTTCTGCTTCTGTTTATATGACATCATGATTTAAGCCCACAATACAGCCCAGATGCCAGTCAGCTGGATGAGAAGATCCCAAGTGATGAGCGCCCAGAGAAGAAATGTTTCTTCACATGGTTGCTGTCCAGCGCACTGATCATTGCTCAGATTTGAAGGAACTGGCCCAAATTTTAGATTTCTCTGTGAATGTCTCTCTTCATACAATTTAGTGATGCAAGAAGACCCCCTATGTGGATGGAGCTAGTTTTTAGATGTAATGAATGTTGGAAAAGATTTTCAAATCCCAAATAAATAATGCTTGTGTAAGAATGCAGCACATAATAACTAGAGTGAGAGTTAGTTAGCTTGTGAGGAGAGCCAGTCTGCTTGTTCTCAAAAGCTGCCCTACTATTGTTAAGAGTATTAAGATTAGAATCAGGATGTGCTGAGCACAAGTGAAACACCTGTGATAAATGCTCCAAAAATAACTCAGCAGTACAGAGCTCTTACTCTCACAAATTACTTGATTAAAGCTGTAAAAGCCAAGGTAGGATTTGTTTTTCTTTATCAAAGTCGTAACAATTTTTCTTCCAGCAAACAACACTTTAATGTTGGGTTTTAATTGGATTCTTATAATTCAGATGCAGAATATAACATTTTAGGGATTTTCATTTTATTTTCTAATGTTATTTACTTTTCTAATGTTATTCTAATGTTATTATATGTTACATTAGAAATGCTTGGTGAATGAATAAAAGGAAAAAAAAATAGAATGTTTCACATAAACAAAGAAAGACCACATTCAAGAGTATTCCTTGATTTTAGGAAAATTACCCTTTCTTGTTATATAAAAAAAGAAAGCTTTGGATTGATCTACAGTTTCTCCAGATTAAGAGGTTGATAGCTTTGTCTCAGTAAGGTAATTTAAAATCAGCTCTGAAATAGGCCAGCAAAACCATCACACCTTTTTTTGAAAGAATCAGTGTAATGAAGGAGATTACAAAACAAGGATGTGTGGTTATGATGGGTGACTTTTCCTAAAAACTAATTGCCTGGAAGATAATTAATAATTAAAAGAAATTTGGGCTTGATGCACAAAAATACTACTTTCAACATCATAATGAAAGGCCAAGAATGGAATGTTTTCGGAGGAAAAATTTGGAGACAAGGTTAACTGACTACCAAAACTTCTACTCTACTACTAAGAGTCCTACTGAGCTCTCCAAAGCTTTACCTCTTAACTAGGGACAGGGTTTTGGTCCTAAGAGATTGCACATAGCTGCTTTTGCAGTCTTTCTGCTTGTGTTGCTGCTCGTACAGTGGCAGTACGAGGAAGTCAACCTGTGCACTCCCCAGACAGGCAGGGCTCAGAAACGGGTTATAACACCTCTGCCTGAGCCTACCAAAATATAAGAAAAAATAAAAGCAGCCAACTGACTCCCTGTGGTTATTTTTTCAAATGAAAAATCAATCTAGAATTTCCTGCAGCTGCAGTGTGAGCCCAGCAGCCATAGAGGGAAACAGGGAAGGTTGTTTCTTCCACCAGCTCCTTCCTTTGCAGAGTGCTTTTTCTCAGAAAACACTAATCATCTCCTGGCAACACCTGTAGACTTTTGGACAATAGGAGTGTACTGTGGGGAATCCACACTTTGATATTCTCCCAAACTCTAAGAGAAGCCTCCCCACCCACTGGTTTAACTACAGGATTGTATTTTCAGCATCTGTGCAGTTAGTCTCTAGTGAAATACTGTGTTCGAGACACTCGCTAATTTATTTCTGCTCTTGCCAACTGATTTACCCTGCATATTAATATTAACAATCATGTTTGTACAAATGGGTCCATTAATTCTAACTTCATTTCCTTTTCAATTGGTAATATATGTAAAGAACAATAACCAATGCAGCATAATTTTACCCATGGCTATTATAAGGGAGAACACAATATCACATTTATTTCCTTCTAAAAGCATTGCTTTCAAATGAGCAAAGGATATTGCAACAGTGTTAGCTTTTTTCCTCCCCTCAATGCATTGCAAAGATGTGGGAGGGTTGGGGAAGGAGATGCCATTTAAAATCAAAATGGAGTTTGAGAGCTTGATCCAAAGTCAGATTCCTCCAAGGGGAATGTTCCCATTTACTTTTTGAGGGTTTGGTACAGGCCCATAATGAGCATTAACAAAGATGCCCCAGCAGATGCAGGAAGAAAAAATATTCTGCAAACTTTGGCATAATAAACAGTATTTAACTGAGTCATTATGGAAAAGGGAAGGAACATACTACAAAGCATGGCTGAAAAACATACTGGAAAATCTGACTTCACAGTCCAAAACATGCAAGCCAAGAAAAATTAGTAAACATTCTTTCATAAATTAGATTAATATTATTTTTCAGATTAGGATCACAGAAATAGATCAAGTGATCGTTGCTATCATACTTCAGTGCTAGATTGTACAGCAGGGAAGGCAATCAAGAAAGTTAAAACTACCTTTAGAAAACTCAAGCAGTAACAAGGAAAAGAACAGAGTTGTACTGGCTTTTGAGTTTGCATCAGTCAAGACCCTGAATAATCAGGAAAGAGAAAATTAGATCCTTCATTACAGAAAAATACTAAGAGGATCAGATAATCTTGTTTCTGTGAGAACAAGGAGTATTTTACTGAGGAATTCGTGATGGTGTGACTAGAGCTTCAAAACTCATGTAGATTCTCACATACAATATTCCAAGTAAAAGCCCTTCAGTTCAACATCAATATTGTCATCCTGTACACCAAACTCAGCACTTACATCCCACTGCAGCTGCTTCCATGAATCTGACAGAGAAATATTCTTTTTCAATTGAATTTTCTAAAGACTGTCTATATTTTAAAAACTTTTGTTAGAGGGGCAAAACTCTTGAGTTTCTAAAAAGAAGTTTTACCACTTTCTCTGGGAATTTTTTTTACTATCTCCTATCAACTCTATCCTAAGATCCTCTTACCAGAATGGGCTAAGGCATGACAGAGTGTACATCAACATAAATTTCCCAGCAGAATAAACATCTTCAAACAACTGAGCTGGCCTTACTGAGTGGAAATATCCATTGGCACCAAGAGACCTCTCCAACATCTTCTCCAGAAGAAAGCATTGCAAAGATAACAGAAATGAGCTCACTGATTGCTTTTCACAGCAATCTATGTATTTTACTTTTCCGTGTTGTTTAGCAGTGATTTATTAGATAATTTCTGAGAAACACCTGTCATGGAGGTCATAGCCCACCACAATATTTGGTAGTCAATATCAAATTGAGATCATCTTTCAAGTTATCCTGGAATTTTGTCCCTTGGAACTCTGAGAAATTATGATTGAACATTAACTCCTAATGAAGTGTACTGGATGGCAGCTGATTTAGCCTATTTACTTTCATAAAACCTAGGAGTGAATAAAAATACCTGACAAGATTGCATGGCACAAAGACCTGGGAGTAGGAGTTTTGCTCTAAGCCACGTCCAGTGCTTCAGAGGAAGCAGGCTACAAGCTGGCATGTGATTTCATGGCAAATTTTTCTCCGTGTGATGGTATTAGGTACCATTAGGTGGTTTGTTCCCCCAACAAACCACTTAATGGCTTAGGTGGTTTGTTGGGGGAACAAACCACCTAATGACACCTAATACCATTTATCTCCCTCACTGACACAGGTAAACACAATAAAAATGATTTCAGAAAGGTCCATGGGACTACATAAACCCTGAATAACCTAAGTGTATGGTTAAACAGTAAAAGTACATTATTACAATGTGTCACAAGTGCAGAGCAAAAGAGATCAAGGATCTCTGCAGCAGGAAATTTGTGCAGTTGATTCTGGACTGTCTGTGGTAATGCCCCATGAAATTAGGCAAAAATATAGAAATAAATCCAGCTTTGAATGTCCATTCCTTGGAAATGTTCCTTCATTATCACAAAGGCATCAGTCTCTTTAAACCTGAGCAAGCCAGAGTAATCAAGCCCTGAGAAATTTTAGAAGCAGTAGGAGTGCTCCTGTGCTACTCCCAGCAACCCATCTCCAGCTCCTAGCGCATAAAAAGACAACTTCTCTTTTCATTTCCCCATCTTCTGTTTCCCTCAAACCAAATTATGCATCCAGAGGAAAAATTTCCCAAGCATCTTTTTCTTTCTCATTCTCTTGTCTTCATCTTCCTTTTTAGTATCCCTTCATAATAATTCTTTTTGGAAATACCCTCTGCATTTTGATTTAATTTCCCAAATCAAAAACCCACTCTGCATAAAAACTCTCTTTAGCATAAAGTTGGCAGGCTTTCTCCCTTGCTGATAACAGGCATTTAGGTTTGTTGCCAACAGTTACTTCAATAATAGTCTCACTGTCTTACTGACAATTAACGTAGGCTTCCCTGTTAGACTGGTAATTAGGGCTTCAGAATGTCAGAATCTGGTCCAGGATGAATATCCTGGATAGTGATTGTGAGTAAATAAATAAAAATATAAAAGTGAATAGAAATTGACAATATCTGGCTGCAAAGCAATCTGGATCTCAGTGTGATCCTGCTTCCTGGTGTGGGGGCCAGGCTGGCTCAGTCTTGGGAATTCTGGGGGATGGCCCCCTCCAGCTCACTCAGCCAAGTCAGTGTGCTTGCTCACCAGCTGAATCGGGTACTTTCACAGGAGTGAAGAAAACAAAACCTGTCCGTTTGCAAGACAGAGAAAGATCTTGGAAACACCAAGCGCCCCTGCAGTGGGTCATATCTATTAGCAGTCTTAAAGAACACTGCAATTAAAATGTCTGGAATGAAATTCGTGCTCCAGCTGCATAGTAGGTGATGGCAGAGAGACAGAACCAGAAGTGAGAGGAATCCCAGTTATGCCAAGTTATGAAAGAGGACCTGCAACAAATTCCTGCCTACTCAAACCAGGAAGATTGGGTAAGGGCACCTTCTATCACCCTTTGTCCCAAGAGTATGCATAGGTACAAGACATGACACAGAATCAAAACAAATATTCCTTAGAAGTTCACCTTCCCTGGGAGGATTTGGAGAGCTAAGCTGCTGCCAGTTGAGGTGCACAGCCTTCCTGTCCCACGTCTCTGAGTCACTTCTGTTTTTAAAACCACTGATTTGTCAGAAGACAGACATTTAACCAAGTTCTGCCAGCTAAGCTCTCTGATGCAGCTGCCCTTTGTGACCCATGCAGCTAGACAGAAGATTTTGGTTCAAAGGGAAATCCTAGATTAGAATGACAACTCTCCTGTGCAACCTGTGTTTTTCTAACTAGGCTTCCATAAGCAAAATAAGAAAACAGTTTGTGCATGAGCAAATTCACAGCCCTTTTTTACTTAGCCCTTTCTCATAAACCCCATAACGTTTCATGTTCTTCTAATTACTTCTAATTTCATTTTTTCATAGACTTTTCAATGCCTTTTTTCTCCACCTATTTCCCTGCAGAAGAAGGAGAAACCCATATTCATATCCCTTTATCCACATGTACCCTGCAAGTATGCCAGGGATGGCTGTATCCCAGAAAGTGTTGTACCATCTTGGTCTTAAGGAGAAGATACCAAATGTTCTTATTTTTTACATTGTTTATTAACAGTGAAAGATATATAATATTAATCTAAGAGTGATTTAATCCAACCACAGCAACAAATTTTGCTACTGTCTTCCAATTTAATACATTGGGAAAAAAAAGATTCTATTTCCAAGTTGTGTCAAATGTAATTTTTCAGTACATATATAAAGGAAATTATAAAAAGCAGTTACAAATTCTCTCTTCTATTTAGAGGGAAGAGGACTGTTCTGGGTTTTTTAATTTCAGATAAAATATCTCTGTTTTCAGTAAACTTTACATATTTAACATTTAAATGAAAAATATGTTCTAGCCATGGAAAAGTCATCGATTTGGCAGCAAACTTATTCTAGAAAATGGAAGTATCTTTATTCTGAAGCAGCAGTAATACTGTTTATATTTTGTGTTGGTTTTCTTTTGAACTGAGAAATCTGGTTATTTAAAAAATAAACCAATATTATATTTCAGTCTGCCATATTCTGCAGGCAAAAACCATCAGACTTGCAAAGTGCTGTAATCACTGGAAATAAGAAACTGGAGTTGATAAGCTTGGCTTCCCATATAATCATTTCAGGTGAATTGGTGACAGCTAAAATAAAATTCTGGGGATGAGCAGATGTGTCTTCAAATGGCTGAGATTACTGAGTTCCTTTTCCCTCTTTTCTGTGTATGCAGACTTAAGGAGGAAAAAAAGATATATTTTAGGGATTTGATAATACAGCTTTTAAAACAAACTGTCCCTTTCATCTTTGCTCATGTTTTTGAGAAGGAGAGGGATTTTGATTGAGAAAATAGCACGAAATTCAGCCTACATTTTGAAAGATAGCTTCTTCCTCTCTGTTCCAAAGGCTATGTCTATTGCATTTTATTTACAGATATGTTTATTTGTTGGCCTGTGTGTGTGGCATAGTGATAAGGAGGTCCTGGTCTTCTCAATAAGCAAGAAGGGTGGGTGCTTCCAGTAGAAAAAAAAAATTGCTTATTGATTTTATTTTAAGGGTTTTTTTTAGTTTTAACTTTTAAAATTTTTCTCTTAGCTCTCTACAGCTAGCAGAGAAGAATAGAGAAATTCCAGCTGCGGTAGACCTCTGAGAATGCACAATTTAAGTTTGATATATCTTCATTTTAGGTAGGGTGAGTTATTAATTTCTGAGGTCAGTCAAAGAGGTGGGCATGGAGGTGATGAGTTGGAAAACATGGCTCTGGACATAACAGGAATTTGGGGTGAGAAGGGATGAATTAGAGAAACCTGGAAAAGGACAGTAAATATTTCCTTCCTGAAAAAAAGGGTTTTTCCTACGCAGAAAATCAAAGGGAATAAAAGAGGATAAAGGAAGGCTTGAGGATGGAAGCTGTGACCCAAGCACCATTAAAAACACAGTAGCTGCTCTGAACTAAATCTGCATTTCTCTTATCCTATTAAGTGGGAAGGCCAGGTTATATTTACTGCTTGCTCCAATTAAAGAGCAGCGCTGAGCAGCACCGCCTCCAGACGAAGCCTCTGTGGCAGGCTGTTCGTGCAGTTGCTGCTGTCCTCCCCTCTTCCTCCCTGCTCAACCACGTCCTGGGGAGCCCCCTGTCCTCCTCTGCCCTGGGCTTGCCAGGAGAGGGACAATGCACATCCCAGCTCTGATTGTATTTAATCTTTCCTTACCGGCCCTGTGAGCATGTCATCAGGGAAGGTGGAGAAAAGCCTCTCCTCACGGAATTGCAAACCGCAAACAGGGTAGCTGGAGGAGGGGGCCAGAGAATTACCTTGAACTGTAGTTTAGTGCCATCTGGGATTTAGGATATTCAAGAAGTAACAGAAATTTTAAAAGAGGGCTTGACACACACAAAAGTCTCCAGTGAAGGAAAAGAACAAGTTCTTTTTCAGCTTCCTGCCTGCTACCCACAAAACAGCCGCAGTGGGAGTGAAGATCTTTGGAAAAGATCATACCCTCCCAACCTGGAAGGACCTTGCTCATAAATTCGAAATAGAAGAGAACAACATGCTAGAACATTCAGTTGTATTTTCAATTGCTGAAAAGCTGCACTTTCCAAGACATCAGGTCTAGCTCTCCTGGGTTCTCTAGAGGGGCTAAGAGCTCCTTGTTATCTTTTCAATACACTGCTGGAGCTGGCAGCCATCCCTATGCACCAGGTTTCTTTATTCTGATACACATTTATTTTGTTTAGGATAAAGTTAGGAGCATTGCCTAGCAAAGGTGTGGTGTTTTTACACCTCAGTGAGGGTAGCCCAGGTGGAGTAAGAACTTGGTTCTTGCTCCAGGTAACTGAAGGGACATGCAATTGTGCAGAGAAAGGCACGGTGGGACCAAGCCAGGATCTCAGCCTGCAAGCCAGTGTGAGATTTAACAGCCTGATGTGACAGCCTGATGCAGTGCCTACAATGCTGCTCAGGGCCTGCCCATTGAGGACTGCAAGGATTGTGCTAGTGAGGAAAGTGGAAGCAGGATTAGGCCAGATGCCAAAGGCTTGTGAACCAGGATTAGTATGTGCAGTCTTCTTCTACAGCACCTTTAAGAGCAAAAATGGCCATCATGCTTATTTCTTCTCTAGTCCACCTAGAAGATATTCAAAACTGCACAGAGTTCAGCAGAATTTCTGACTGGTAGTCACAGGCATCATTTCTCATGAATAGGCTGTGATCTGGTGGGTGCCTCTAACAGAAGATGGCTGCTCTGTCAAACTTGGATGAGAAAGCCCATCCTGATTACCCCAGTCTTGTTATGTGAGAATTTGTAGCATATTTCCCTTGAAACAAAGAAACATGCCACATAAGACAGCCAGAGACCGGCAGCATTTCTTTCCCAGAGCTACAGAGTGTTATTATCTTGGAAGGCAGCACTGCCATCTGGGGATGGAAAAACAATATTTCAGTCACAGTTACTGTCTCAGGAGGGGGGTGGTGGTGGAAACATGGAAAAATAAATAGAAGCTTGCAGTAGCTCACAATGATTTTCTTACAGTATACATGAATCAACAATCCCCTCTTGGATTATTGCTCTCAAATAGGTTTACATTATTTTTCCCTTTAATACAAAGGTTCTACCCTTCCACAAGCATAAGTGGGGTCTTGCCTTTTTAATGTTTGTATCATTTAACAACTGTCTACATGGTGCAAATGCTCTGCAATGAATTTCCTGTAATTCCTTGAATTACAGTATTATTCCCTTTCTGCTCACTTATACCAGCAAACAAAGGAAGAAGTGATTTGCTGAGCCCAGCTAATAAACTGTTCTAGAGGTCAGTCTGCAGTCTTTGAAATTCACAACAAATACTAATGCAGACATTACCATACCATATCTTTTGACATTCTACTGAGTCTACTGTCACTTTCTTTATACGCAGCATTTATTCTGAAACCTGCGTCTTATTCCTGGTAAAATTGCTGTCCTTTCTTCCATGTCATCCTGGTCTGTCAGGATTTCCTTCTGTTTCACTAAAAGAGAAATTTCTGCACATACTTACATAGCTAATTATTTCTCTGATCTTGCCTAAAATCCATGTAGAATATAGAGCTGCCAGTCTTAAAGAAAATCCACAACCTCAAAAACACTCAACCCCCTCTAGATTCAACAGTCAGCAATGTGATTTATCAAGAATTATTATATGCTGGCATGTAGCCACCTGCTTCTGATATCTTGAATTGCCTGTATGTTTTCTGTATCTGTGTACTCATATAGAAGCATAAGCTGACCTGAGAGCACATAGGGGCCAGAAGGGTGATTCCTGTTCCCTCTCTGCCCTTAACCTGGTGCTTCCATCCTTTCCTTGAGTTGGCTCAGCCAAGCAAATTTACCTTGCTGAAATATTTGCGCTTGTTTTTTATTTTTAATTTTCTGAGTTGAAGGTTAATCTTCAGCCAGATCGGATCCCTGTGAACACTGGCACAGGGGAAAATTGAGATCCTGCAGTAAAATTGCTATTTTGAGAGGTAGTACAAGATACATATCTGCTTACACTGAGCACAGAACCACATCCTCCCACATGCAGCTTACAAATCTAATAACTGAGTCATATCTGAGGTATCATGTTTAAGTCCAGAAAACTACTGCATGAAAATTCTGACAGTTCATGAGTTTTATCAAAAATCCATTTTTTGCTGTAAAACATACAGAAGGAACCTTTGCTATAAGCCCAAAACAACATAAAACTGAACAAGACTCTTAAGGCTGAGTACAGAGATTTTAATGCAGATTCTAATCTTATAAATAGATTATATCAGCACACCCAAATAGATTACCCCAAACATCATTTGAACTGACTCACTACTTACTTTTTATTTGCCATTTAACAGCAAATAACTGCCCTCTGCTTGAAACCACTTTCCTTTTATATCATTTGCTATTTTAGTGAGCTCATCTATCTTACCTCTGCTGAAAGGATTCTCCTGCAGTAGATAGAATACATTTTCAATTCTGCCTTAGAAACTTTTATTTTTACACAGTTTTCATGGAGAAATGTTTCATAATAAATGCCAAGGACTGGCTTATGTTTTATGAAATACATCTGCCATCAGACAGGCTTTACTTACTCACAGAATAGAAATAATTTGGTGTCAACCATTTATGCTGTCAGTCTATTTAGCAATTTGCTTAAGAATGAAGTGACCAGTTTAATTCAAATGTGACTCCTCAGAACAACTAGGTCCAGATGTTCCAGCTGTGGGAGCCTCCAAGCCCTCAGCTGCCAGAAATGATGAAGAAGGGACAGTTAAGTTCTGCCCTCACAGCTGAAATCCAGTCTGCAAGATCACTAGGAGCAACTGCCTGCCGTCTTTTCTCATCTCTTCTGTAAATATGGAAGGGGTTTTGTTGGCTGGGATCATATGAAGATTTTGGAACCTGACATTAAATCTGGCCACCCTTTGTGCATAGCATTTTGAAGCAGTTTTTTGCACATTTATCATACCAAAGATAGCGGCTTCTACTGAGGCTTGCCAGAATTTTATGTACTTCTATGAGTACCTAATTTTGCTCTAATGTAAGACACTAAAAATGTTGCTTTTATATGTACAACAAAAAAATATCTTTCTGGGCTTCAGGTCAATATTTCCGGAATAAAAATTAAATGCAGTTGCTAAGGTCCTCAAGAGCTTTGTTCACTCTTAACCAAGCCAACAACATTTCCTCTCAGGTACAACAGAGCCAACTTTGGTCACTTTACACAGAAAGGGGTATTGAGCATTAATACTGGACAGCATTCTGTCATCTCAGGTCAGCTTAATGGCTTTTCTGTCTGAAATTCTCCAAGCACTTCTGAACCCCAAAAGATGCAGGTGATGTATTCAAAACTGCCCAGGGGTTTTGGACACCCAAATCTCATGAATTATAATGGAAAAAATGGTCTTTCAACCCCTAGAGGCAAGTCTGGAAAACTCTGCCAGATGGTATTTTTATTAAAGCACAGAGCTGGGAGTTAAAAGCTGCTGTGAAGAGCTTTGCAAAGAAAACAGTGATGTGAACTAGAAAAATTAGCATTACTGGATTTACAAAAAAAACCCCAAACAAAACAGGTGTGTGGGTACATAATTCAATATAGTCTGCTCTGCACTTGACAAAACTTAAGAGCATGGGCATACAAGTCCTTGGAGCTTTTAGATTTTTTGTGGCCTGTAAAATCCCTCTAAGATAATTCCTTCCTGTCTGTTGAACTTATTTTGCTTCTGCAGTAGCACCTATGGAGGTGGTTGATACATGGCTGAGTTTTATATTTGTACTTTAAAACAATTCTAACCATCATTATTTACTGAGGGCAATCCACATGAAAAGAAATTATACATCTTTTTCCCCCACGGGTACTTTGAAGTTATTGTTTCAACTCAGTGAGTACAACTTATTATGAAAGTTCCATGCTAGAATCGCTTTAGGATGGATAAAAACCAATGTGTGGACTACATGGCATGAAGGTTTTTAACATCTGAGAAGGAATAAGAAAAAACCAACAGAAAAATACCAAACCAAAACAAAAATGCCCAACCACTAGCCTACTTGATAATGTAAAACAAGCTTGTGTGCTCTGTTTTATGGGAATCAAGGAATCAAAAGAAAAGAAAAAAGAATATTGAAAAAGAAAAATCTGGAGGAGGAGAAAATTAGAACATGCTTTCAAATCTGTATTTTCCTTTAAATTACACAGGTCTTCCACAAAATATGGTGGTGTGACCAGCCAGACACAGATCTAATCAGGACTGGAAGAACTGCTTGATTTAAACACAGATATTAAATTTGTTTATCACAGAATCAGTTAAGTTGGAAAAGACCTTTGAGATCATCAAATCCAACCTATGACCTTACATCACCTTGTGAACTCAAAAAGATCTGTTCCTTGCTGGGCACCAATGTCAGGCTGACAGGACTGTAGTTTCCTCTTTCCTCCTTCCAGCCCTTCTTAGGGATGAGCATCACATTGGGCAGCTTCCAGTCATCTGGGACCTCCCCTGTGAGGCAGGACTGATGAGAAATGATGGAGAGCACCTTGGTGAACTCTTCCACCAGCTGTCTTGTCACCCTAGCATGGATCCCATCTGGTCCCATAGACTTGTGGGCATCTAAATGGCACAGCAGCTCATGAACTGCTTCCTCCTGGATTGCAGCAGGGTTAGTCTGCTGCCTGTCGCCATCTACCAGCTCAGGAGGCCAGTTGTCCTGAGGTCAACCTGTCCTGTTGTTAAAAACTGAGGGAAAGAAGATGTTAAGTACCTCAGCCTGGCAGAGTCACAACATTCATTTTCGTTTGACAACATTTTGACCCTTTAACTGGAATGAAAGCTTGCTAACAGTCAATGGTAGCACAGCACTTGAGCTGCTGCAGTTTTGCAGAGTGGAAGGGCATTTCTTCCTAGAGATCAGAAGCAAACACATCAGGGCATGTGTTATTCATAATCCATACAACTGCTGTTCCTCTATAACCACTATGAAAGAATAAGCCACGTTATGTCTCAGGGATTGTATCTCAAGGATTTGTTACATGTCTACTTTCTTATTGTTTTATAGCAGAGAACTTGTTCTCTTATCTCCTTTCCTCCATATTATGAGATATTGCTAGACTCTCAAAAATCACAGCAAAAGGAAGATACTGTTTTTAAAAAAACATTTTAGAAAACAATTTAGAAACATTTAGAAAATTAGGTATTATATTTTAGAAAATTTCTGTTTTGGATTGTAGTCAAAGCATTCATAGTCTGTTAGTTCTGTTCAACTTCCACACACCTATGCTTTTGCAACTGAGTCCCAGTCTTGGCAAGATAGCATCTTGTAAGACATTGTAAGTCTTGCAAGTGACTTCCAGGGTCTTTGAAGTGACACTTTCTTGCTGGGAGTCATGTTTGTTCAGAAAATGAGGGACCAGTAAAGGTGGCAAATCACAGGTGGGGCGCGATGTTTCATGTGAATTACATGAACATTGAACTCTTTATTAGGAAAATATGAAAGGGCTATGTGCAGAGTATTCCTTCAGAGCTAAATGGAGTTTCCAGCTCACTGTGTACCTTTCCTGAGGAAGCTGACTGGTTGTGGAATAGGTTCAAATCTCTCTGAGGAATAGTGAAACCAAGCCACAGCTATAAACAGCTGCACCTATAAAGCACACCCATAGGACCTAGGTTTAAAGCAGTGTCAATTGTACACAGCTGCAGTAAAGGAGCTGTTAAAGGACTTAGGGAAATGAAAGCAGAAAGTATCACAGAGAAGGAAAAGAGTCCCCAGAGAAGCAGCCATCTGAAGGGAAGGTGAGAAGATGGAAGCTGGACTTTGTCCCTGTCCCAGGAGTGATGAGGAAATAGGTGGAGAGTGCACAACAGAAGAGCATGAAGACAAGTATCTCACAAATGTCAGGGACAGCATATGGGGTAGGGCAGACACTCTTCATCTGCTTTTTTGTCATTTGCTGCTGTGTCAAGATCTGCATATTTGTAGTGCTGAGAGCAAAGAGGATGATCCTATGCATCTCTCTACTAGCATCTTGGTGGGTCTTTAAAGAGTTCAGAGAAGCCAGTGCTCTGAATAATATAGAACTCATTAAAAATATGAAATGAAGGGTTAGTTCCTAAGAGACAAGGAAACTGAAGGGTTTTCTTAGGAAAAATTTATTGAGGGTTACCTTCAGGCCTGCCCCAGTAAATATGCCAGTTTGATAACGAAAGGAGCCAACCCTGCAGCTGTTCAGACCAAACAGGACTCAAGATCTGATGAGGCCAGAGCTGTGGTGACCCAGTAACCGGATCAATAGGGGATGTGCAACAGATATCATTGGGACGCCACATAGAAGGATATGTTACAACTTCTCTATTTTCTTATTTTTGTGTAGGGTTCTATTTTTTTCACAAACCAAAAGTTTCTCCCATTTATAAATTAGATGTGATTTTCTTTTAAGAAACCGTATAAAATAGATGTTTCACACAAACAGGTTTGTAATGGACGCACTAATGCTGGCTGAACAGTAAAGGGGGATATCTATATAGAGGAAAAATCCCAACACTCAGAGGAAAAAATGCCCTTCCACCCTTGCCTTTTCATGAAAGGTAGCAAGGGAAAGTTTTCCCCCATTCTGGTAAGCAGCCTTGCCTGAGGCCATTGTTCCAGCTAGACTGCAGGGGAAAAGCCTGGAGGAGCCATCACATGTCCCAGCCTGCCCTTTCTAATACGTACCCTTTTTGTTAAGAAGGCAGCTTTAATTGAAAATATGTCTGCTTGAAAAAGAACAAGGGTCATGATCTTGCTCCACAGTGGGAGCCTGCAGGAAAGAACTGGCCTAGCTTTGTTAAAATGCCTTCCTCCACGAGCTGGATGCTGTCTCTGCAGCGTCCAGCCCTGCTCATATGCGCAGCACCCCTCCACCTTCTGCTCCCAGTGGCTCAGTTGTTTTGTGGCTGTCCCAGCAGAAATAATTTCAGCCAAGATTCCTCTTAAAGACAGCTTTCTGATGAAGGTGAAACAAGGCATGAGGAAAGGCACAGACCTGCATGCCTTGTGCAGGTATGTACATTATCCTAAGGGTGCACACCAGTCCACTGGGTTCAGCCACTCTGAGCAGTGAAGGGATTTGCAGGTGCTCCTGCTACATCTACTATTTGTAAGACTGTCCAAGCTCATGCTATCCTAGCTATTTTCAGTTGCATGATGGCATTCTGCCCAAACAACAGCAATAAAGTGGCAAATCAAGCTAAGGATTAAGCCTTCCTCAGACTGTGAAGTTTAGGAAAGCTGTGGAAAAAAAGAATAGAATTCATGGTCCCACTACCAAATCTAGTGTTAATTATTATTTAAGCTCTAACCCAACTAAACAAGGCATTTAGGGACTTTTATCCTGAAACTGAAAGGGTGTTTTCTTTTGAAAACCTAACATTTAAAGACCTTGAAGCTGACCACTGCCCTGTTATATGGGTACATTATGGAACCCCACTGGCACTGCAGACAGACTCACTTGCCAGAGACCTGCCTGCAGGAGGCCTTTTTAAAAGAGATCTGTACTCCTCCAACAGCCAGGGAAAGCAGCAAGAGGATTAGTGACACCTCATTTCTCCTGTCCGCTACAATCAGCTAAGGACTTGGAAAGGACAGCTTTATTCTTTTGAAGTTTAAGTTGTGTGGGGCAAATTGATTCTTTTACCCTGAACCTTTCTCTGGTGGTAGGAGTGAACTGATTTCCTCCAGGTACCCAGCAGTGTCATAACAGGTTGTCTGTCATTCCATTACGCTGCTCCCAACACCCCTTGATGATGGCAGAGGCAGCACCATTTACCTGTTGTTTTTTTCCTGACTGAGAAATCACAACAAATCCAAGTCAATCACTTCCCTTTGGAGGGTAGCAGCAGGAAGACAGGAACATTGCTTCTGAATTAAAGCTATTCTGAAGAATTTTATTGTCCCCTTGGGCTAATACTGGAGGGCCAGCCTGTTAAATGGCATAAATCAGCATAGTCACAACATCACCTAAGCTTCTAAACAAAAGGTTTTGTTGCCACTCTGAAGAGACACCTGACCTCTACTATGAGAATATTTCCACATATCACACTAGTAAACCATTGACAATTGAGATCACAGTATAAATTTTGATGATGAAAAGATCCATGCAAACAGACTGACAACATGGCATTGACTTTGCTCAGTCAAAAGCGTAATGTGTCCAGCATAGCCCAAAGTTACTGTGAAAAGCAAACACATTTGTAATTCATCTGTTAAAACAGCAGCAGAAGCAAATTAACTGGTGCTACCATCTGAGAAATAGGATAGAAGCATTTTAGTTGGAAGCAAAGTTTGTGAGATTTGTCTTATATTCTGCTTATTTAGTTTTATTGTCTGAGAGTTGCTACTTCAACAACAAATTTGAGTGCATTTTAGACTGCTAAAGCAAACAGAACTCTTGTGAGGCCTTTGGGCTGTCAATCCATAACCCAGTAAGGCAGCCTTTCCATTAAAATTCAGTGGTTATGTCCACCCTGACCTTTGAGGGCTGTCCTTCTTGCCTCTAAAATTTTGGCACAGTCTATCCTGACTGTGAATTTGCCCCATTTGAAGAATCTGACACTGCAAGTGCCTGGGAGTGTCTCAACTCAGAAGGTGCCTTAGGATGCTGTGAATGAATTCAGATGTTGCCAGAGACCCCCCACTCCCAGCTTGTGCAGAGATAACTGCATTCACTGAAAGCTGGGAGAAGAGGCAGCAGACAAAACTGCCTTTGGTGGTACCTATGGAGGACTGGGCAGACAAAACCAGCTTCAGAACAGACCCCTCTCAAAAAGGGCTGGACCATACTAATTTAAGTGCAAATTAGAGAAGTAGCTTTCAAATTAAATAAAGCCATAATTCTAGTTAACCAGATCTCCGGCTGGTTAAAAATTCAAGGCAGCATTTTGCCCTGTAGTTTTGCAATCTAATTTGAAAGACATTTATTCCCTCCCTGCTCCACTTCACCCAGGCGTGACGATCATCAAACAGAAGTTGTTCAGCCTCATTGCGTGAGATGAGCTGTCTGCCTCACAAGCAGCCAAACCCTCTCCTCCTCTCCAAACTATTTTGTAACTGAACTATTGATCACCATTTTGTTACAATAGTATAAATGTATAGAAAAGTAAAACATCAGTGTGTAACCTGCAACCTTTTGGGGACTTTGCTGCAGGAGTAGGGGGAGGAGAGAGGGAAATGACAGGGGATGGGGGGGACTCAGATTTGAAATGCAGATTAATCACAATGGTTATTCTTACAGCAAATTTCCATCTGTGCTTGTTCCTAGTTCTCATTTTATGTCACTGTTATTATCACTCCCTTCAGCTAGGGAAGGAGGAGCCCTGGGTTTTGATTCAGACTTCTAATGAGAGAAGAACAGAATAGAGCTGAAAAGAGCAGAAGGTACCCATATGGGTGAGCTCAGTGCCCAGAGAGACAGTGGTGTAAATTAAATGGCTGTAGATAGTCCTTCAAACTAACTGGGTCTGGGAGGGCTCCCAGGATATTATTGCAAGGAGCAACTCTAGCCACTGATTTAGAATATAAAAAGTGGTGTTGCAGAGGTAAATAAAACCTAGTGGAAGAGAAGGAAGCAAGCCCAAGGACACAATCTCTTTTGGGAAAAAAGTAACGTACGTAAAAGTGCGTCATGTAACCCGCACTAATGATATAATGAGCCATGAGGTAAAATGAATAACACAGACAAAGCAGCTTTTTGTTTGAGTCACAACCATTTCATTAAGAAGCCTCTGTCAAAGCATTGTTTTGTCCTAGGAGAAAATGTTATAGACTCCTAGAGGGAGTGGAAGTGAAAGCATCAGATCTGAGGTAGAAGAAAGGCACCTGAATTAATCAATTTGTCATGACAACTTGCGAACAAGGCAAGAAAAGACAAACAGGTGTATCAAAAAAATGGTGTGCTGGTCCTCAAAGAGTCCTCCAGTATCTTTAAAACTATAGAGATCTAAGAAAAATGATGCAGGAAAATTTTAACCTGTAATTTACACCAACACAAAAACCAAGATATCCTGGTTTAAAAATCAGCAGGAGATAGATATTCTACAGTCTTCAGTTTTTCTCTATGCTTCACATACATTTTCCTACCAGGACCTCATCTGCAAGACAGATGTTTCCATTTCCATATGTTCAAAATACCTGACTTACATAGGAAATGCTGCAGATCGAGCAGAAGCAGCAGAGCTGCAGTCCACTTTCTTGGACTGGCAGAGAATTAAAGACCTGAGTTTTTGGAAGAGACTAGCAGAACTTGGCCTGCTAAGCTTGACTATAAGAATGATGAGGGTGGATAAGACTTCTATGTAGTAATAGGTAGGGTGGGGGAAGAAAGAATAAATGCAGAGACACTGGAACTTCTTTAACACGGAGGCAGTGCTGGCACAAGAATAAATGATTATAAAGCAGTCATGAATACATTTAGACTTGAAATAAGAAAAGATTTCAAACCATCACAGGAGTGAAGCAGCTTTACAATGGGAAAAAGCAGTGTTAAAGATAGAGCTTAAGAGCTATTGTTTAATGAATTGAATTGAACACGACAATGATAAGAAGAGAATTAAATATGAGTGATTCCTTCTAGTTCACTTTTTCCTATAAAAATCCCTTTGAATTTTTATAGAGTGCTAGATAAAAACTGAATAAACACATTTCCTTTAATTATCACCTTTAAGTAAGTTATTTTCTAAATTGCATTAATACGAACACTAAAGAACACTAATTATCCACTAATTAAAATGCAAATGTAATGCTAATAGTCACCTTTCATTTGCCACATCTCACAATTGGAATATCTGAAACCAGTCTCATATAATGGGAGTCTACAAAAGAGCCAACAGTTTTACTTGCTTAGTATTTGCTGGATAGTAGCACAGGGTTCCAGGAGGAAATAAATTAATAAATAAATTGCTTAATGAAGAGGGATAGAACTTAATTTCAAGACATGTGCCTCATTGTAGAGATCACTGTCCATGGATAAGTGATAAATAAGAATTAATGTGCTCCCTTCTTTTCCCCCTCTCCATCTTTCCTTTAATGAATCACAGCATGGGATACCATAATGACCCTTATTGTAACAAAATTGCTCTGGAGGACTGATGTCCTGCATTACCAGGTTAATACCAGAACGGGATTTGCCTTAGGTTCTTTATGCACAACTCTACTAACACAGCTATCAAATTCAGCATCTACACACACACAAAAACATGTTAACCCATTTCTAGATGCCCTTCCTCATCCCTTACTCTGTCACCAAGTTCCAAGTATGAGACTCCTGTAGTAGGAAAGCACTTATAGACCAAACCTCCTCTTGATAGACCCAGGCTGTTTTCATGCAATCTTCTCTTCACACAAGAGGGATCATAGGGCAATTCAGAGGCTTCCCTTAGAGAGGAAACATTCACACCTGGGCATAACATGCAAACCTCTGAGAGTCACTGCAAATCAATATACCCTCTGCCCTCTATAAGAAATGGTTTTTAACTCTTCTATAACAGTAGAGTCCACTAAGAACTAATGGAACACTGTTGTTTTCAGACAGAAATCAAATACTTAAATAACACTGAGATCAAGTCAATGTCTTTGTCTTTAGAAACCCAATAGCCTTATCTTGTTCTGCACAGTTAAGTATTGTTTGCTATATAGCACATTACATAGTTATATGGCTATAATTGCAATAGTCAAACTATTTTAAATTATACTCAGAGTATATTGATGCTGCTTTATGCAAAAAGCTGGTAACTGTATAAAATGAGATTTTGAATAAGCCCTCTGAAATCCTAGGAGACATATGAAAGTGTTAAGGGTAGAGTTTAAAAAAATAACATAACAAGAAAAACAATCACTTTATCCATAATGTCTATATTACTTTCATAGAGCTTAGTTTAAGTGCTCCAACAATTTTTGTTATTGCCTTCGGAGTGTAATATAATCTCAGTGTTTACTAGACCATTTTTGTAGCATTTCAGTGAAATCACTAATACAACAGTTGTATCTATAATTAATAAATAAAAGTGTGAATCTCAAGCAAATGGAAATGGAATTAAGAAAATTAGGAAAAATTAATGTGGACTTTCACACTTTAGAAAGAAGTATGACAAAGTCATGATCTCCGGGGAAGTAAAGGACTCCTACACAAAGTGTTATATAAGAACAGGGAAATTCAAAACCTGGTGTTACCAAAGGTGAAAGGTATGAAGAAAAGAGAAAGACTTCAGAAGAGAAGCATCGCAAGACCCAGAGCAATTGATTTAAAGAAATCAATGGCTAGCCTTCTCCTTTTCAGTGCTTCCTTCCCACAGCAGAAAGTGACTGAAAGAAAGCCTGAAAGCAAGAATGCCTGAGAGATCAATAAGTGGATGTTGGAGAAAAGTGCCCGTGAACCTAGTAGAGTGGACAACATTACATAGCTGATGAAAGAAGAAGGGGTTTAAGAAACTGTTGACTCTAATGGGATCTGGAGTAGTCCCTCAGGCTCCAAATCTCATGAGTAAACTTTCCCTTGAGGGTAGCGGGGAGCCGGGAAGCCAGGGGCCACTTCAAGCAAATGGTTAGAACAAAGAGTGAGTGCTGCTGCCACCACCCTGGGTAGTGCACTGGGGCAGAGGTTCCACAGAGATGGCTGCTGCAGCTGTGACAAGGACTTAGAATAGGTTATTCTGGGACTCAGAGGTTAACAAGATTGCGTCAAACCATGCTAAGCTCCCTCTTCTGGAGAGCAGGAAGTAAAGTGCTACAGCTTTCTGGAAATATTAACCTTTATTCTCACTGCCAGGGCCTTCACTGCTGCTACTAGAAAGAAATTGGGCTAATGAGATGAGCTTATCTGATCTGTGGGGACCACCCAATCGATTTTGTCTGTATGTTACAGTTCTGATGCCTGTTTCCTCCTCTTTGCTTAATGTCTTCTCAAATAGTACCATTGACTTGCTTCTTGAAGCGCTCAGCTCTTCTCTTCCGTCAGATATTGTCACTTGGGATTTACCCTCCTGTTCTGCTCCTGATTCTTAAAAACCAAGTCAGTTTGGCTTAATTTTTAATTTCCCTCTTGCATCCACTCCTGCAGAGAAACGCTTTGAATGAGCTGCCCACTGATTCCCCCAAGGAGCAAAGGGTCACACATAGAGGTGGGTCATCTGGCCCAGCCTCCTGCTCAAGCAGCTCCATTCTAGAGCCCATGGCACAGGAATGTCCACATGATTCTTGGATATCTCCAGCGAGGGAGACTCTACAATCTCTCTGGGCAGTCTGTGCCAGTGCTCAGTTGCCTGCACAGGAAGGGAGTTCTTCATCACAATCAGGAGGATCTCCCTGTGCTTCAGTGTCTGCCAGTGCTGGATCTCCCTTTTGATTCATGTACAACAGATTTTGTGTATTTCTCTGATAGAGTGGGCAAAAATCAAGCAATTACTTTGAAGCTGATGTGGTAAACAGCCAAAAGAGTTTTCCGGGACATCTACATAATCACCTTTGTATGATGGTAGTGGAAATTACTTTCTTTCTCTTGGTAAACACCTTTTATACTGTGCAAGACCAATGACAGAGGTTCCTTTTGTACTGAAGAGACAATGTAATTCCAGTTAAACCTGAACTGCAGCCATGACAGAAACCTATTGCAGTAGATTTCTGCAATAAACACTTTCAGAAATACAACTGGAAACTGTATACTGCAAAGAGATAAAGAAACAAAATTAGATAGCAATTTACTGCATTTTACTAAGCCACTTTACTGAAGGGAAAAAAAGAACAATTCACACAAATGAAACCTTGGCAGTTCTCCTTGGGCTCATAAATTTCTCAATGAGACAAAATACAAATGAAGAAAAGCATCAGAATTTTCTGAAAGAAGTTGACATGATATTTTCATTTGGCCTTCCTTCTAAATGAAATCTATTAGTAATATCACGCTGATGTTTTAAAAATAAGCTTTGCCTTGAGGGAAGAACCACAACCGAAAAATTACTTCACAACTCTTCAAGCATTAAAACCATACAGGCTTCCTAATGAGCAGCTTCTTAGGAAATGAATCCCATTTCTGTGCTAACTCCAAAGCTTTCTTTTGCTACCAGTGCATTCTTCTATACTTTGCATCTATGTCTGTATTCCAATTCTCTAAAATATTGCCCTCAAATACCCCATCCACACGACACATTTATGATCACACAAGAGTAATAGCTTGAAAAACAGAAAATGTTTCACAAGGCAAGAATTTTTTTTAACAAGGGTTAAAACCAATGGACTACAATTAAACAAAAAATATGACTAATAAGTCAAATAAGACCCAGAGTCAATAAAGCTCCTGGAAAGATGAATGAATAGGCTTTGAAACATAATTTGTTGTAAGTCAATAATTATTTAGTTGCCTTTATGCTTAACCTATGCACTTTTTTGGGGAAACCTCTTCTACAATCCCTTTTGCATCTGTAGGTAAAAGTATTTTACTATACTTGTTGCACATTTAGAAAATATTGTCTTTCTACATAGGAAAACAGACTCTCAATCTAAATAATAATAAAACAGAATAAAATATGGCCACTTTTTTGACTCTCTCAGCAAAGCGTACAGTTGAAATTCCATTTCCCAGACTGATGAGTAGGTAACTGTATGTAAAATTTTGGGCATAACACTCTCAGTCTACTCTGATGCAAGGCTTATTTATACCTCTTATAAAAAGAGGCAGAGACCATGAGCTAGTCAGGATTTCTGTCTTCTATCTAACAAACACAGCCTTTTACTATTAGATAAAGACCAAACTGGAAGGAGCAGAAGCCTAGCCTGTTCCCAGTATGAATATTCTAATTGTTAGACTGCAGATTGTGCTGGCTTTTAATTGTTTGTATCTTGATTCTTAAAATTTTCAATTTTGGTTGAAGACCAACACAATCTCAATGAAGGGAAGATAATTCCCCTAGCTCAGTACTCTGCAGGCTCTGCCCACAGGAGAACTCATACAGCAGTAGGAACAAATTCTCTACATCTGTGCTGCTTGCAATTTAGGACAAACTGCTGGGTATAATCAGGATTTGAACAGGGTACAAGTGTTTCAGGTTCCTAGAGAAAAAGAGATACCTTCTACATCCGTGCAGTATAATAGTATTTATTCTTTACTCTAGCTTTGACATTTTAGGACTTATTCTGATGTAGAGGAAATATCTACCTGAAAAAAGCTACAATATTCCTTCTATATTTTGAATGGTGGATAAATGCTTCTAAAGAAACAGTGTGGGTCCAAAAAAGTGTTTCTAAAGAAACAGGGTGGGTCTGCTCTGAAAGTCTAGGCATGATGCTTGAGAAATGGAGAAATAATGGGCAAGGAAGGGAAGGAGGAAAGAAAGATAATAGACTACAACTGGAATGACCATCTTGAGAGATTTCAAGAAAAGTATCTCCCACATGCAAAAAGGAGTCATATTACTGTAGAGGAAACCAGCACAGAGCAAAGAGAATCATCTCTGCAGAGCATCTCTGCTCCAATGAGAAATCAGGCCACAGAAAGCCTTGCTAATGAAATGTAGGAGGATGGAGTGCTCCTGAAAAATGGTTCACCTGCTCCTCCCCCAAGTCCAAATGCTACTTACTAATAATTTTAATGAAGAGGAATGCTTTCAAACAAAAAATATTTTAGATGAAGCTTGATTTAAATGGGAAAAATTTTGATGTTGTCAACATGACCTTTATGGAGAAGTCACAGCACAGCACTAATACTCAAAGTGCTCTCCCACCTTGGTGCGGTGACAGGATCTCCTTGTGCACGTCAGTTGTTTTTCCACACCTGATAGCTTAGAATTATAGATCTGCAGGAAGACAGTGACTTTTGTCATCCACTGAAGGCTTTATATTGAGCTTCTCGCTAAAAATAATGTAATGAAATGGTGACAAGTGAGAGGATTCAAACTCAGCACCTCCTCACAAGAATTTCAATCAAATCTCTTTTGTCACAGCAATGTGATTTATGTCTTTCAGTTTTCACTATTTACCTTCCTTTCATTCCTGCATCTTGCTTTTAATTGTGATTATATGTGTCTTGGAAGATTAAATCTGAGAAAATAGTACAATGGCTGTATTGTTCACCCCCTCATCCCTGTTTCTTTGCATGTTTGCAAGTGCCTGGAGCTTTGTCTTTCAAAAGTGCTACACAACACAGAGCTCTGCAAACACTTCCTGATCTATGCTATAAGACATTAATTATAGTATTTATTTAAATTAAACTATTTGTATGCATAAAGGGTACTTTCAACCAATTTTGTTCACAAAAATCACTTCTACTATTTATTACTACATGAATATTAATTGTTTTAATTAAATTGCAGTAATTTCAATGTTTTAAGCCATAAGCAATAACACATAATGCATTCATCAGAAAATTTGGGAGGGAGTGGGTGGGAAGTATCAAAACTTTTTAGTAGCCAATGAGAAAGATACTTTTTCAATATGCTAAAGCCTATGTGTACCCATCAGATATGTGAACATCTCATCTGTTCAAGAGATCACGTAAGTTTTGGTTCAACTAGACAAATATACACTCAGGATTGTATACTATTGTATTAATATCTTGATAATGTAAAATAAATAAATCAGGATTTCCAAACAAGCAGTCTTATGGAGCATTCAGACCCAGAAAAAAGGAAAAAATGTCCCCATTCTAAGCAGGCCATAGCTCTCTGATGACAGAATGCCTGAAGCAGGACAAGCAGGCAGCTCCTGACTGGGCTCAAAGCTCCCTGAAATTCCTTGGGAGCAGTATTTTAAGTCTTGACATTTCAAACAGATGAATGTTTCCCTCCTCAGCCCATCCTTTTCTCCTTTTCCCCAGTGCTCTCATATCTTCTTTTTAAATACTCATTACTTGGATGCCATGGTCACACAGAATCGATTTCAAAGCTTTGCTTCCACACACAGAACTGAGCAGCCACAGGAGCAGAGCTTTGAAGGAGCAGAAGAGACAAGCAGCTGAGTTCACACAGCTTGAAACACTGAGCTGCAAAAAAGGACGAGCAAAGGGGAAACTGGAGTCTGACATCAGAACCAGTGGTACTGACACTTGTTATACTTTATATGGCACTCCTGTAAAATACAGAATCTAGGGTCTTGGTCCAGCCCTTGGTCCGGTTGCACTTAAGGTTTGAACGAAGCTTCTCTTCAGAGAGGGGGAAATAACCAGGCATCCCCTGTGAACAGTAGGAGACGTAGCCAGAAACAGAAATCTTAAGCTTTGCTGCAATGTACCCATGTGGGATTTTTTTCAACAGGTTTCAGAAGTGAGTCACTGATAGACCACTTGTTTCTTAACCAATGTGACAACGTTGTTCGGTTCGCTGAAATCAGTCTACAAAGTGAAATCACCCCAGTCCCTTCATTCCATCATCAATTTCATATTCATGCATTTCAGTGTTTTTAAATACTATTCAATAACCAGTTACTCAGCAATCATGATCACACACACTCTGTAGTTCTTATAATGACTCCTTGTGCAGAAGTAAAGCCATTTTAATCACTATTTTCATCATCTGATTATCAGGGCTCCAGGGATGGTTGGGGACTGGAGCACTTGCCCTGTGAGGAAGGGGGAATGTTCAGCCTGGAGAAAAGATAGCTCCAGGGGGCCCTGATAGCTTCCCCTGGTACCTGTGAGGTGGCTACCAGCAAGACAGAAGCAAATCCTTCACTGTGGTGCACGATAAAAGAATAACAACAGTGGTCACAAAATGGGAGCTTCTGACTTGAAATACAGAAAAAATAAAAACTTCAATAAGGAAAACTAAGCATGGGAATAAGTGGCCCAGGGCTGTGGAAAAAGCCAATGTTGAGTTCAGTGCTGACCCCACTTCACCCAGGAAGTTTGTCTAGGAGACATCCAGCATAATTTTCAGCCCAAATGAGTTTGTGGCTCCGTGTGGATCTTATGACTAGAGCGACGCCAAGGGAGCAAAGCCTCAGGATGTGTGCACTAATGCAAACCCCAGTCTAGCTCTGAAAAAGCCCTGGAGTCTCAAGAGTGAATTTATAACTTTTCACAGCACTGTGAAATGAGTAAGATAAACTCAAGCCGTGTCTGTTCTGTATTCTCTGTGTGCTGTTCTAGATAAGAACTTAAAAAGATAAAGCCCTATCTATCCTCTAGTCAGTAACCATCTTAGAGCAATATTTATTATTTCAGTTTTACTGTGAGTCCTTGCTAAGATTTTTAGTTTTGCGAACATAGGTGTAGTCTTCTAGCTCAGTCTTACCTCTATGAAAAACAAAATCATTATTTCCTAACATATACAGATATTTGAGGTGCATATGTGATTCAGTTTGAAGAGAGCTACAAATGAATTTTATTAATATTTAGAAAAACATGTGTTCCATAAATATTTACAGGTTTATGTTCAGAAAACCATGTAGAATAGTCCTCCAGTGAACCTAACTTTTATCTTAAGGTCTCTGAGGTTATCTTAACCTAACTTTTATCTTATACTATGCCATACTGGGATTTCAAGGCAACTGAACATTTCATATTATTAAGATCTCATGTGATGCACTGCGTAGACTATATAAAGATATTCTCATTAGTACCCATTGATTAAAATGTGGTCTCAACTTCTGTTCACATTTACTGGTAGTTTTGTTATTGGTAAGATTTATTTGTTTTAATTTCTACACGTAATGACATTTCAGTGCAAGAAACCAAATTCTAAGAGGTGATAAAGATATAACCACATAATAAGTTAATCCCACTTTGTGATGTATAGAATAAAAAAATATTTGGGAACAAAGTGGATTTGGAGATTTTATGTAAGTTCTGCCATGGAGACCCAGTGTGGCACTGGTTGTCCTGTGAAATGCAGTGGTCTGCCTTCCTTGTTGTTCAGGACAGCTGAATTCAAAAGGGAAGAAATGCAGGAAAGAACCACCAGGGCAAGCAAGGAGCTCAGCTCTCAACATGAAGGTTGAGAGAAGACATGATTTTTCTCTCTAAATGCTTTAGAGGCTGACAGCAGAAGGAGAGAAGGCCTATTAAATCTAAGGAACAGCACTAGCACAAGAACAAATGGGTATGTGGTATGACTCAGTTTAGGCTGGAAGGAATATTTAGGAATATTTACAGGAATGGCCTTTCAGTATGAGTAATCAAGAGGCAAAAAAACTTGTGTAGCATTAGGATAAAGCTTCATTAACTGTGTGACACAATTTTTTATGATGGCACGTATCCAGGAATTCCCTTCAGCCTTATGAAATGTGCTAACAAGGTACATCTACTTAGAGAGGGTTCCTCTTCCATGATTGCTATCTAAGGACAAATTTGGGATGCAGAGACATTCCCTTCCATGTGACTAAGCAGAGCAATCTTGCATCATAGATCAGGAGAGACATTACATAATTTGTTCGTGCCTCCTTTCCTCAGAACAGAATATCCTTTTACTTTAAAATGCTCGCTCCCCAGAAGATAATAGGAATTTTCTAACTGATCACAGTAAAAGACAACATTTTGCAGTCCACGTATTATATAACTAATGCTATGGTTACTCAACATTGAAAAAAAGCAAACAGTGGGAGAGTCCGGCTGCTGAAATCACAGGGTAACTGTTACAGAAAAAAAACCCTAAATCCTTGTTGCTCCTTGTTACTCCTTGCTTACTTCTTACCAATCTTTGGAGGATAAAAAACCCCAAATCAGCACCAATGGCTATGTAGCAATCAGCAGTGCTTGGAGCAAAGGGTATTTCACTAAAGGGAACATTGCCTAGGTACCTATAATTATGAGATAGTACACATTAAATAAAAAAAAATACTCCTGACACAAAATAACATGCCCCTTAAAAGAAGAACTAAATTTGCTATTACGAAATAAATATGTGGCCAAACCCCCAGACTTTTCATAAAAGCAGATTATAAACTAGCATGAAATCAGATTAATGAAAACTTCACAGTGAAATGAAAGAAAAACAAATCCTTTAAGAAAAGAACATCAAACACACAAATGAGGCTTAAAGACCATGAAAAGCAGCACAAATTTAAAAAATAGGTATATACTGCTTGTGAAGTAGCCAGCAACAGTATATTGTGCCTACTAGGGCTGCAGCTGCAGTATAAAACCCCTTTGCTCTCTCAAAAGAATCTTTTCAAATTATGGATTTGCAACCCTAAGATTTCCTGTTGCCATGACAGCATGAAACTGTTGTTGCCCATCATTATGGATCATGTGTTTTAGAAATTTGATAATATTGCTGTAGTATTTAGGTTGCTTGGAAAACACCCTGCTGCTTTTCAATGTATTTCCTTTTTAGCAAGATGGGGCTTATTAATTCTTTCAAAAGGCACTGTTATAAAGGGGGACATATCAGAAATATAGTGTGTTCTGCTCCAAACAAAACAAGTCTCTATGAGCACAAATATTTTACTGGATATTTAAGTAACATAAATCATAGTGCTATGTAATTCTGTGAATCTACACCAGAAATAGGACTCTTAATCTGGAAGGATGGTTCTGTGAATAATGGCAATGTGCATTTTCAGCTCAAATAACCCTTTCTAGATCTACATTCTACAGGGCTAATTACTAAGTGCACTCATTTGTTATACAACATTTATTTAAGGTGGCAGTGACACTTGCAAAGGATGTGCTGATAGTTGTATCAGGATATCCCTCACTGTGAAAGCTTTGGTTTCATTTTGGTGGGGATTTTTTATTCTTAACTTTTGTGAATGGCAAAGGGCAAGGGTATATGAACCTTATTGAAGATCTTGGTGGCTGCAAAGATTCAGTGAGTAAATCAGAAGTGACAACACCGGCAAATGGATAGACAGACTGAATCGCTTCTGCTCACGGTATTGGAGCAACCTTACACTTCTGATTAACCTCTTCAAATATATTTGCATATAATTAAAGTGTAGGGGCTTTCTTCTTGGATCATACTAGCAGATACATCCTGTGCTTTGTTGAAGATTACCATTATCAGTACTTCCACACAGGCTGAAGCACAGGAAAGGTCCCTGCAAGGTTTCCAAGATCAGGAAGCCTGTGGAGCACTGCTGGGAGCAAAGGAGCCACAGAGCTCTGATATGGACAAGTCTGCTCTCCTGTTGTCTCCTACAAAAAAAAAAAAAAAACCTTTTCTTTGTTTTTCCTCTATCCCATACAGCACATCAAATGACCCCACCATTTTGAGAGGAACCACAGCAGTGTAATATATATCTTATAAAACAAATTTTTGTGATTTGCCATTTGCCAAACAGGGAAATGAATATTAAATTCTCCATTAGGATATCATCAGTGGGATAATTAACTTGGGCAAATACATCATAATCTAGTAAACATCGGCTAACAGGATTAACTGGCTGATTTTATCCCCTTTGGTCTTTCTTCAAATTTCTACATGTGATGATTGTAAAGAGCTCTGTGGTGTTTTAAGTAGAGAGAAAAAGAAATATCTGTGTACATATAAGACTCAATCTCTCTATCATACAAGGGACAAACAAGCTATTTTTCAAGCAACAAAAGTACTCCTCTTGGTACTGAAGGGGAGTGGCGAGGAAGAAAACAGAAGAAACGTTTGTTTTACAATTTTTTTTCTATCATTAAACATGGCATAATTAAAAAGGTACTAAACCCAATAATAGGCTTGGAAAACCCAAGAAATTATCTTTCAATTCAAGGTGAATTGCTGAAATAAAATGAAGAAATGAGGAGTATATTCACATACTATATAGCACCCAACAGCCTCTGTAAAAGATTATAAAATATGTTTATGATGTGTGAAGAGTAAATTTAAGCCTATCAGTAAAAGCAGCTGAAGGCATACTGGTAAATCAAAGTATTCAGGAAAATGCAGAAAACCAGTTGCTAACACATTAATAAAACTGTTATAATGCTTCCTTGGTCTATTTTGGCCTCTAAAAATTATCACTATTCTCAGCAATTACCAAGCCTGTCTTGGATGCTGTTTCCTCCATGGAACACTCCCACAGGCAGCAGAATCAGAGAAAATTTCACAGGTCTGTGCCTCTCAGCCCACAAATGTTCCTGGCCACATTTAATTGACCTGGATATGGAGTCTACAGCATCTGAAACATACAGGGTAAGACAGAGATGATAAATAATGATGCTGTTGTGAGAGCAAACTAGAAGTTAGCCTCAAAATCATGTTCTGGCTTGCATCGAGTATTAGGTCCTACTAATAACTGATATAATTTGGATGATTAAAAGATTTTTTTTTCCTAATTATCTCTACATATGTTTTTGAAGTTTATTATATGTACATTTTACAATTCATTATACATCCTCCACTTAGAGGGCCCTATATTCCGCCTGCTGTATGATTTCATCGTACATTTCTGTGAGTGCACTCAGTGATGCAATCACAGTCAAGTGATAAAAAGAAACCAAGCAGTAGTAAAAGCTGATTTTTTTCAATGGTTTTAAGCAGTATTAGCAACATTATTCTGTTTCACTGGCTCAGTTTCACTTTACAACTGCTGCCAGGAGCTGTACCAACACTGGCCTGCAGGCAAAACCACTTCTTCTGCAGATCTGGTATGTTCAGCCACCACAATTCAAATGTCAGCTACTGTCCTGTCAGTCAGCAGAAGCCACATCTCAAAGCCAGATGTAATGCCAACCTCATGCTTCTGGGTATTCTGACCTTCCTACTCACTTTCTTGAGAATTTGTGTGTATCTGCAAGTTTACAAGCACACAAATATGCTTAAAAGTAAGAAGAGTCTTTTGGGAAGAATGGGTGTTGGTAAGTGATTTTTACGTGTTGTTTAATTGATCTCTCTTATTTCAGCATGGTACTTCACTTTTCTTAACACAGAGATGCTTTGTGAAATATCCTGTGCAGCTTGTCTGCAGCAGAGTTGCAAGAAGCTATGGAAGGAGATAAGGAGCCTCTGCAGGTGTGTGAAGAACACAAGGCTTGGTCACAAGTGACTAGGACAAACTAGGAATGCTGTTAAGCATAGAATGGGTCAACCTGCTCATTTAGACTGAGGTAAAATGAGTCAAAGCTACTGATGATGGTTTGCCAGGCTTCCCTGTGAACTGGCATCAGAAATTAATATTTTCTAGAAAACTAATTTATTTCCAAAAAGCATCCCAGAAAACTTCTTGTATAGTGCTTAATATTCTAAATGCTGTTATATATTGCTTAATATTCAAACCAGAAAATCAGTGTTTTGCCTGATCTGAGCCTGAAAGAGCATCTAATGTTGGCTAGCAAGGTACTGACATAGGTGAGTATGTAACTGCCTGAGGAATGCAGCCCCCTTCCTGAGAAGCTGACTGAACACTACCTGTGCCTCCTGCCTTTCATCAAACGTGCCAATTTGCTAATGTTCAGAAAACAACATTTCCTCTTCCTCAGTCGCCCATTTCACTTCAGAATGATAACTCAACCGCAATCTTGTGGTCCAGTTTGCATATTGCAGTAGAATTAGATTTTTTTTTTCACCTTAACAAGTCTCTCTGTATTTTGCTTATAGAAAATACATTTCTTAGCTTTCCCAGAACACTTAATAGAATTTATAATAAACATGATGGGACTTGCTGACAGAAAAAGCTATTCAGAGGGCATGCTCAGAGCAAATGCATGCAGCACAACATCTAGTTCATCCAAAAGGATTTATATCACAGGGGGCACCTCAGCATGCTTATCCTTTCATGGACAACTGTAATTTGTTTTTTCTTTCTTCAGTACTCTACCAGCTCTTTGCAAGTGTGCGGGGAGAAGCCAGATTTTTATTATGTGGCATATATAATTAATGAGAAATGTGAACAAAAAGCAAAGAAAAAGAATTGTGACAGCACAAGCCTGTCACACCCAAGTGATGGAACTGTCAGGAAAAGGTGTCCATAAGCCACTTTGGGATTATGAAGACCAAGAAGGTCTGTGAACAAGGACACTTCAACCCTACCTCCCAAAGAACCACGCCTTAGGTAGCACCCCAGAGTGCTTGTCAGTCAGAGCATGTGACTCAAGGCAGAAGGAAAGGTCACTACTTGGCCCACAATTTGTAGTTATTCTCATAACTCATAACCCATACTCTCATAACATCAAAGATGCCTCTAAATTTAACTGTCTTTGTGACACAAAACCAAATAAAAAGCCCTGTTCACTCAGTCGGGAGGCTCTGTACATTTTCAGATGAAATTCAAACTACTGAAGTTTTGCCTCTTCAAATTCATCAATCTCTCTATAAAATTGCAGTTAATTAATTAAAGTTTTTCATTCTTTCAATGTAGTCATATGATTCTGCTATTTTTCCTGTCTAGTCTTATAAATCTATCCATATAATGGACCTCCCAAAATGATTCCTATTTAGTACAATGGATACATGGGTCAGAAAACCACCATAACAACAATTTATTCTAGGTACCAGCCATGTCACGAGTGTCTGCTAGCAAACAAGGATGCACCAGTCTGTGGTAGAGTCTGGGTGTTGCATGCAGAATTTTTGAGGGAATGTTTTCCCACCCCAGAACTGATGCCAGTCTTACACCTAAGGAAATAGGTCAGCAAGAACTGCATTGCCTATAGTACTTTTTATCCTTCCACTGCAGTGAAACAGAAGCTATCTTTGAAAGACAACAAAGGAAGAAAATTGCCATCAAATAGATTTATGTTTAAAAGTGAACATTTCAGACCTTGGTACAGCACAGATAAGAAGCTGATTCTCAGCCCACCTCTCTAAGTCCCAGGCTTCCCCTTACTCTGGGAATCTTGGTATTGGTGTAAGTACAAACTAACCTGGAAAATCAAAAGCATATGCAGAGAAATTTGAGGAAGGTATCAAGAAGTTCAAACAATTGGCTTGTTTCCTAGGGAATAACAGCAGTCTAGTGCATACTGATACTATTTTGCATTACTGTACTCTGGGTTTTTTCCACCCTCCATCTGTAAGTTTTGAGTCTTGATGGGATTACATTTATTTAAAAAAATTTTTTTTTGGCTTGAATAGAACTGTAGTAAATTCAGGAGTGAGCTGCCAGGCAGAAAAGTTGTTAGTTTCAGAAATATGTGACAGTAAGACATGAGGTAAAGTTTTCTTAAAAAGCTTTCAGGCATGAAAGAGGTGGATAAGGGGTAATTCTGCTGGAGCACTGTCCTAGGCAGAAAATGGAAGAAGTTGTGATTAGTGGGAGCAGAGAGAGAAAGCCAACAAAAAGCAGTTTGCTGTTTCCCAGCTGGTCAAGCAACATGCCTGTAAGGTGTTAAACAAAGAGCATGAAATTATGGCATTGAGAGGATCACACTCCAGGGGTTTATAAAGTTGATAAAGCTTCTGGAGCACAAACCTAGACAGGTGCTGTCTGTTCAAATTCTACACTACTGCATAAATTGCAGGGGTATAAAGTCAAAGTTGAGAAAGTAAATGTAAAATCCAAATGGTCCTAGTCTCAAGGTCCAAAATAAATATATTTTATACTTTGGCATACTTTTGCCTGCTTTGGGCATTAAAGTAATGAATTCTTGTGTTGGACTAGGTGACAGACCCCTTCTCTCATTTGTATTACTGGCAGGGCTAGAGATGGATGGAGTTTATGAAGACAGATATCTCTTTGCTTGGCTATAAAATTTACAGGCTCTTACTCCTAACTATACCCCAGAAAAGCATGACAGAATGACCTATAAAACAAACAAGCAAATGAACAAGCAAACAAGATATAGAACAAGTTATAGACATTCTCGTAAAGGCTAGGGAGAAAAAAGAACCAAAACCCAAACTACCACAACAACAAAAAATTCCTGAAAAGGCAAAGAGGTTTTCCCACAGAGGTAACCCTCAGCTGCCTGTATAGGAAAACCCTGTGGTGTGGTTCTGCCATTTCTTGTTTCATCTGAATGTAAAAATGGAACAAGCTTATTTATCAGCTCTTATGTGATCTAAGCTCTCAACTGGACTTCAAAACTCATGGTACAGATTACAAACAAAAAAAATTCTATATGTGAGCAATTCTAGGTAGTTCTCCACTCAGATTCAGGGGTACCCTGTAAGCATTTCCTCACTTTTCACTAGGCTATTGAAGAGTCCATCTGGATACAGAGTGCTGAGGGTCTGAGAATATTCCTCAAGCTCCCTTTTTACACAGGGTATGGAAACAACAATTTCTTGGAAAGACAGCACTTCTGTCTCTCATATGTCACATCTAGTAGAACAATGCTTCTGTTGATTTATAGGAACCAAGTCACTGCTTTTCCAGAGCATGACATTTACTATTATCTCTTTGCAAAGCATGACAATCTCAGGGCAACGGAAAGAAGACTTGGCTATCGATTAAAACAAACTTGATTCATTAAAAGTACTGCTGACATTTCCACTGATCTGTGGTATTCTTTTCCTTCACATTAAACAATGTAGTCGTTTAAAGCTCTTAAGGTCACTGTTCTATAAATGTGCTGTGTTTAAGGTACATGCCATTTAACCATTCCTTGGCATAAAGAAAAGGGAAAAAAAAAAGAAAAAAAGGATAAAGAGAAGAGGAAGCAAATAGAGGCTAAGTGCATTGCTCACAATGCTTGCCCTGCTCCAGAACAGAGCTTCCCTCAGAGGAGGAGAAAAACATTTACTAATTAAACACATGCAGCTACTTCACATGCACACTCTTTCATTAAGCACAAAAATAGCAAGAATTCTTGTTGTAGGACTACTTGTTTATTCATCCCTGATGTCACCTCAAAATTGTCACTACAGAAGAGGGTCCAGCAAAGCTTGGCCAGCACCTACACACTGCCAACAAAATCTTAAGGCAGAGCTCCCATGAGTCCAGCTCCTCAACCCCATGAGCAGCTTCATCTGCCAGCAATTCAGCTTCCTAGCAGCCCCTGACTGTACCCTGCTCCCTGCTGAAAGTAAGATTTTTATGATTTAACAGTGCAGTTCCTACAATTTTGCTACACAGCATGAAACTGTTTAATTCACTGTTTGTTTTACAATTAAAGGGGGAGACCATATTTCTAGAGAATTTCCCACATCCAGTAGGGTTACTGCCTCAGGAAAAGCTAGTAAAAGCCCACATGTGGTAATTTGACCCGTTAGGATTATTCACAGTCTGAAATGCCAAGCCTACATCAATTGTTTGACTTCACTCCTAATGCAGGGATGGTATTCTCTCCCCAGAGGAAGACAAGCCCCTCCATTAGATAAAGGTCCTTGAGAGTGGGAAAAGCCAGTCTCCCACTAAGGAAGTTGCCTTAAAGCTAACCAGCTTTCTCTCACAAAGGGCTGAAAGGCAGGTGTATGCTTGTAACTACCTAATGAAAACCTTTAGAAGAATTGTGTGCCATTTTATCAGCCCAAAACTTTTTCTCAACTTCTTTTTTTAATTTTTTTTTTATACAGATTTTTTTCTTTTTTTCTTTTTTCATTCAGGCTTTAATGTTTGTATCACTGAGGCAACAGTGGTTTAATCTCAACACATTTCCCTGCTTTTTCGCTGGATTTTGTCCCTGAGCCTTCATTTGACTTTTTGGGGACAACTGGATATTCTAAATCCTTCTTGAAGGTCAGAGAAAAGTTATTAAATCCCCTGCTTTTTCATTTGTGTGTACATTGAGTAAATCTCCTGAACACTGAGACAAAATACTCTTAAAATGGCTGTAACTAGGTGAGAATGAAGTAAGTCCTGTCGTGATCATTCTCCAAACAAGAGGCCAGGTTCTAATTTCCTCTTAAGCCTTTGCTAAATAATAAAGCTTGAAAGACCAGGAGCATTACTTTTATTCTGGCTGATAAAAGGCTAAAATGGGGAAGAAAAGAGAAAATCTTACTAAGGTGGAATTTGTTCTAATGATACCAAATGATGTTTGTCTTCTGGTAAGTGTACATGATCCTAATGTACTTGTTGGTCAAACCCTCATGTGCCCAAAGTGTATTTTGAAAGCAGAACCAGTCACTAGATTTTAACATCCAGCCCAGGATATTTGTGAGTATTTTTATGGCCTATCTCACAAACATATGAAGAATTGGTGCTGTGGAAACTCCTGTGAGCTGCTCCAGAATTTACAGACCCTCAGTGGAAGGGGGCCTGCTGCACCTACATCTTAGCAGAAAAATGGGTGTAGCTCTCCACACAGCAGGTGCACTCTGAAACAGTCATCCAGGGGCTGATACCTGAGAAGCACAGTGACACTGAAGTAGCTCAGCATTTATGAGGGGATGATTTTTTAGTATCATTATAACTGGAACTTTTGAGGGGATAATTTTTTGTTATTATTGTTATTAAAATCATCCACTAACTATTCGACTCCTGGATCTTCTAATAATGAATTCTGCCCTAACACCACTTATCAGTGATTTTCTGCTATAATCCCACTGTTGCAGCCAAATAATATGGCATGTTAATGACCATGGTTACCATTCAAGCATGAATTCAAAGCATTTATGTCCACATGGAGTTGATAATACTGATGTTGCGCATTTGAATGATCTGAAAAATAAATAAATGGGATTTTATCTGTGTGAACTACTTCTGAGAGAGAGAATTGATTCTCCTAGGGGCATTTTAGACTGTCTGCAAGAATACAAGAAAGACAAATGGAGTTCAACTGCATTGTATATTGAAATTGGGAATAAAATTGGAATGACTTTGGAAATCTGAGGGTATTCAGAGCAATTCTTAATCCAGGGGAACTGCGAGACTTTTCTTAGCATACTTCACAAAATCTGTTCCCAGCCAGACTTCTTTCCTCTTCCTGTTTTGCACATGGATTAGAACCTGCTACTGTAAGGAACTAGAGCTAGATTAAATGTGAGGATAAGGTGTACCACAATTCCAAGAAGTAAGGCAAGGTTTTTTTCCTTCCTTTAAGATGAAAAATGTATCTAATCTAAGGAAACTCAAGATTTGGTAATTTGATTTTAGGACTGTAGGGGGTTTATCTTATATTTATCGCTTTCCTATGGTATGCTATTCCAATACATATTCATTTTGTAAGAATTTGCTGATATTTCTAGAAATATTCTCAGAGGTTGAAGACTGAAGATACCAAAGAAAAAATGGAAATATAAATGCCTGTTGGCCTACTGCCAATTGGCCTATTGCTAGGAAGAAAGAATGTCACATTTTTAAATGCTTAAAAATATACCTGTATTTCTAGAAGTGAAAAATTTGCAGATCTTGAAGCACAACAATTAAATTCAGTTCAAAATATGCATGACCTAAAATTACTAAAAACATCTAAGAATGAAACAAATTTTCTTTTGCAGAGGTCAGGAAATAAATCAGTTTAGTTTCTGAAGCTTTTTCAAGCTGGAAATACGTGACTTCTGGATTCTGCAGCACCAGATAAAATAAATATTGATTTATAGAGAAAGTGAAAACCTGATAAAAATTTGGTTTTGCAGCAACACCAGTTATAAAGATATCTGTCTGGGTGATTCAGTTAATTATGTACAAAGAGCATCCCTTCCTTCTCTTTCTTGCTGCCATAAATCTCCTGCTGTGTCAAAACCTAAAATGAAGATGCTTGCTTTTCAGCCAAGAAATCTGCCTGTCCTTTGAAGCACTAACATCAGTAGATGTTATACCTCAGTAAATACAAACTCCATAAAGAATTCCCTGCTACCAAACATTCTGTTGAGACGCACAGGCATTTATACACAATCCTGCTAAAACCCTCTAATGATAGAAAGGACAAAAAGATTCACCAGAACCATATTTTACATATACAAGAACTAATTTTTTTTCCAGTATGTTGTCCCCTGAGATGCAGTTCAGTTTTAATGTGTATGAGAAGGTAATCTATATGCAAACTGGGCTGGGGTAACTTGGTAAGGAAGGCCAGTTGGAAAATCACCTGCAGAGCAAGGCCCTCCCACCATTATGGTGCACAAGCTGATCCTTTTCCCTTCTGACAGACACCAATGGACTGAAAGGAGTCAGTCCAAAGCCATCATACCTCAAAGGCACCTGCCATGGCTGGCATGTCACTGCAATACAGTCGCTCCTTCCGCAGTGTGCCATGGTTTCAGGGAATGCAAAAAGTACACCTTTAAAAACAGTATAATAATGAAGAGATGGGCAGGACTCTATATTTGCTGGATTGTTTAATTCCTTAAGTCTTACTTGAAGACACGGCACAGTTAGGCTGTCCATAATTAACCTGGTTTAAGAATCAGGAAGACTGATCTAGAATCTCAGCTTCTCGGGAGCTGTTGTCTGTCTCTGTCCCGAGGTGCGTGGGATGGTTCTGAGCAACCCGAGCTTTGAAGGATGAGACTGGACTCTTCAGTTTTTAATCTTCAGGATGTTTATTATTTCTTATCTACAAAGTTTTTCCTTCTGCCCAGCCAAGGTCTGAACAGCAAGGCAGCCACAGGCACCGCGACTGCCCCCGAGGCGGCAGCGTCTTTATATACTACAAACTACGTATATCATATTTACTTTTATGTCCCAATACATACCACCTATGTTAGACAGTGCACTTCTACTCCAAACCAATCCCCAGGTGCCAACATCATCACAGAAGATGGATGACATGAAGAAGAAAGAAGGACGAGACACACCCTGATTCCTCCATCTTGTCCCCATTACCCTTTATACCAAAAACCCTAAAATCTATATTTTCACCCTATAAATATATCATTCCTGCACCATTCATACCCATGTGACTCTCATGTCCTCATACACAGGTGGCACATCCCTAGATGGATCAAAGTCAAGCCACCAGGCACTTCTGGCAACATTCCAGGTCTTCTGAGCCCCCCAAGAAGGTTCTCAGCAACTCTGGACGTCCAGAGTGATGTGCTGAGTTCCCACATTGACTCATTTTCACTGGTGTCACTTGCTTTTTCCATTATTTATTTCTATAACCAACATAATTCACATAGTCAACTTTCCTGCTACCCATTTTCCTCATCATTAACCTCACAGACTTACATTCTGCATGTATCTGAGAGCAAAATGATTGAGGTCCAGAGCTTAAGAGGTCAGTACCTAGTACAGCAATGTTCTGAAAGAAATAACAAGCAAGTATAAGAATTAGCATTGCAAAACATATTTGCTATTACCTATTTGATGAACCAGAAGGTCACAAAGGAAATGCCACAAAGGAAATATACAAGAATACTAAGGTCAAAATAGTTTTAGGGTGGCAAAGAAGCATGAGTGAACTAACTGAGCTGCAGGTCCATGATTTTGCATCTCAGCAAGCAGTCAAAATTCACATGATCTGTCCAAACTCGTGCTGTAGTCTGCAGAAGGAGCAACTGTATTGCAGGGACATACCAGCCATGGAAGGTGCCTTTGAGGTATGATGGCTTTGGCCCTGCTGCCTTCAATCCATTGGTGTCTGTCAGAAGGGAAAAGGATCAGCTTGTGCACCATCATGGTGGGAGGGCCTTGCTCTGCAGGTCATTATCCAAGCAATTGGCCGTGGCTTCCTTGATGCTGTGAAAGAGGCTGATATTTTAAGTCACGTTTGTACAGGCCAAACAATCCTATCTATTGCAAAGCTTTAATTAATACAAGGTCTGTGATAAAGCATTAAAAAAAAAAGGAGAAAAAGGCAAGTGGGTAATACAAACACAATTAGTATGCAGTGCTCTGAAATTTAAATTCTGTTCAGCCTAGCTGTACTGGAAAAGCAAATAGCAGAGGTGCTATCATTGCTACTGATTGGCTTAATACACCCAGGAATTGTGCAGATAGAAATTAGAGTCTGTTTTTCATGCCTATCTAGACCTTTTCATGTCCTCTCTGTTCTTTTGTTTCTCTCAGTTGCTGTTTCTTATCTCTACAGTTTAGGTCTTCTGCTTCAGAGCCTCTCTTTTATGGCATCCCCATCTAGTACAGTGGGACCCTGACCTAATTAAGGTTGTAAGAGCTAATGCAGTGGAAATAAGCAATAAGAAATTGTTGTCATCAATATCAAATAATGAAACTGTGTTATGCATAAGAAAATTCCCCTTATTTTAACATCTTTCAGCACAAATTTTACTAATAAGCAAAATTAATGCCACTGAACAAAGAGACAAGAAAAAAACCTCTAAAACACAAGCTAACAGACAGGGAAAAATTATAGAGAAAGCAAAAGCTATAAAGAGGTTGCTTTCACTAAAACAAATGATTTATAGCTCCTTAATGCCAGTCTCAGGTACAGTGGGGTCCATTTACAATGAACTCTGAAGATTCAGGAAGACCTCACAGGCCTCATTCTCAGATTGCTGGAGTTTGTGAAGCTCAGTGGTGGTCAATGGAATGACAGCAATTTCCACACAGAGGGATCTGACTCTCTCATGACTATTACCTGTTAGGAGGCAGACCCAATTAAGACTTAATACAACTATCATCCATTTAATCTCTCCAAGGACTTATACAGAATGCTTCTACAAATGTGTAACAGGAAGCAGAAGACCTTTTCTCTCTCTTTTTTTTTTCAATCTGCTGTTGTAAGGGGAAAATGCCACGTTCCAGTTTGTTCTAAGTATGGGGTTCTGGTAAGGGTGAAAAAACCTTAAGGCAAAGAATATAAATTATAATACTATTAGTTGTTGTTCTATTAGTTCTGTAGTTCTATAATGCTATTAGTTGTTCAGGGTATTAGAAGAGATTGCAGTAAAAAGAGAGATGACCTTGTGGAAGATGTTTCCAGAATCTGTGCCATGAATGCGCAAAACCCATGATTCATGCGGAATGGGCATTCCAGTAAGAACTGTGACCTCATAAGTGAAATTCCAAAAAGGTTTCACTGCCTAAAGGTCTTTCAGAGAAGCTGTTATAGTAAAAGAGAAACATCTATCCCTGGGTGACTTGCTTAAATAGTCTCCGGTCTGAAACCTCCTGCCTGCAGCAGTCTCTTTGGCCTCCCTGCTGAACAGACTTGGCTTCACCATGGCTCAGAGTGGGCTCTGCCAATTTCCCAGGCAGCTGCTTCCATCTGCAGAGGCAGGAAGCTAGCACAGTTCCCTTTGACAGAAAAATGGGATACAAAAACCGAGTCGGGAAAGGAATAATAAAAGCCAGTTTCTCATACAGGAGCACTACCAGTAATGCAAAGGACATTGCCAAGGACAGTCCTCAACCCCCAGATTCTCCTCTGTGCAATTACAACTCCTTCAAGCTCTTCATCATGGGATGAGCTGTGAGCTCGTGCAGTTATGCATTAGACACCTAGAGGGTCCTTGTCTGCAAGTGGTTGAGAGAAAAAAATTGTTAGGAGAAACCTAATGAAGGAAAAGTGAGAGAGAGAGGAAAATCAAGAACAGACAGAAAAGGAAGAGATCATCAGAGAATGAAGAGAGAAAAGATAGAGGCACCATAAAGCCAGAGACAAAATGATTTAATATTAAGGAGTCACTAGCATGTCAAAAAACAACATAAAATAAATGTCAATAGTATACACACTGAACACTTACACTGGTGAGTTCTGTCTCCTGATGAGGTCCAGCACACTTTCCCCCATGGAGCTTCTTTGTCTCCCTGTTCCAAGTGGGATTCACCTACCCTGGCTTAAATGTTTCACTTTCAGGCACCAGTGCTACTCATCTCAATACCTCTTTGTAGTCAAGGAAGAAAAATAGATGCCTCAAGACAGCAATTCATTTGACCTACATTAGGTGTCTTTCTTTGGATGAGATGAATCGCTCTCTAGAAAAACTATTTCTATAAAAGGAGGCAGTGGTAGCTAGATTAATGTTAGATATCAGACCTTTAATGACCTCTCCTTGGAAAAAGTTTCTTTGGTTGGTTTTCTACATTAAGATGAAGAAAATGCCTTTCATTTTCCGAAATAAAAAAATACTCAAAGATGAAGGTGAGATCTTTTGCCCTACCAAATCCCTAACTCTTTAGAAATCATGTTGAGAAGCCACTGACTGTGTTCTACCACACACATGTTATAAAAAATATTCTCAGAGGACCTTATGTGACCAGATAAGGGAAGATTACAATGACATGCATTATATGAGGACTCAGCATCTGACCTTGAATAAAGAGGAAAAAAATCTCAGGTAAACCCTGACCAGCTGAATCCATACTGTGGTGCCAGTGCTTTGCTGCAGTGAAGGAAATGCTGCCCTAATGCACTTTCAGGGATGGATCAGCAGCCTAATAACATCTGGTACCCTCAGCATCTTGTCAGGGTGCCACACTGCTCTACCAAACTTTGTCATAACTGCAGGAAAGTGAAAGATCTGCCTCACCCTGTGGTCTTCTAAATTGTTCTGCTGCGCAAACTAAGCACCGCTTGCATTTAAACAAGATCGTTGGGAAATTGGTAGAGATTTACTTTGGTATTTGGGCCAGCTGATTAAAATAGTCTTACAAGAGATACTGGACTGCCTCTCTCCACTGAGCTGTGGAGTTATTAGGAGGCTGTTTCAAAAAGCTGCAACTTGTTTTGTGCTTTCATTTTAACTTGGCAAGCGCACTGTATGGATTGTCCTCCTCCATACTACATGCTTCCTATAAAACCTCTCAGAGAGCCTGGGGAAAAGGTAGACTGTACTCCTCCATCACAATTATAGCAGCATACCAGTGAGAAGGACAAGAAACACTTTATTTCCTTACTTGCATAGTCCCCTAGTCTAGATGAAAACTACTTCACTGCATCTTCCATTCTCCGCATTCTTAATAGAGAAATTCCATCTTAATTGCAAAGTTAAATTAATGAGCTCTTCACTTGCAGAAGAAAATAAATACATCTCTAGTGCAACTGCTTGTACTAGATACACTTCTCATCCTCAAAACTGATTTCTAACTCCCAAAAGTATGCACAGCAGAAAAGACAATGTTAGAAGTTTCCTATTATTTTGCCTGCAACTCATATAAAAAGGACAATATCTCTGCCCTAATAAGCAACAGACAATCTCCAGAAGCTGTTTAGGAGTATCATTTGGCTGGAACAGAGCAATTACCTAACAAAGTGGCTGCCAACACAGGAGAAAAGAAAACCTTCTTGAAAACTTGTTAGTTGCTTTGCGAGTGAGGAGCTTCTATCTTAATGTTATCTATCTTCTTTCTTTACAGAACTTCCAGCTTTTTTTTTTTTTTTTTTTTTTAACTTTATGCACATCAAGATTTCCTTTACTACTTTCTGCACATGCATTTTTATCTACTGGAGATGTATGGTAGCTGCAGCCTTGCAGTGCTGACAATGGCAATTACAGTCTTAGCCACAAGATCTCATTTAGTCCACAACACAGTTCAGAGTCTGGGACTGAAGCTCCAAGGCTCCAGGTCTGTAATGACTGCTGAGCTCCAACATCTAAAGATTAGGCAGGCCATGTGGGACTTGGATATGAGCACTAGTTTTACACAGTTCTGGGAAGAGCAGGGGTGGCACAAACAGTGGCCTCAGCATTCTGCTCTGGCTGGCACACACCAGCCTTGCCCCTACCACGGACGTATTGAGAAAACTCTGACTTCAGAGTATAAATACCAACCAGAAACACCAAGGCAAGCTCTGATTCCACAAATCCCCACTGTTTTTTCCCTTTATTCTAGTATACGGAGCCTCTTTTGATCAGCTTCACTTTCTTTAGGCTAAGATTGAAATGCAGAGATATTGGGGCTTAGGAAATAAAAAATACATTTGACTGCACCATGTATTCCACTAGCTCCTCACATGAAGTTAGTTTTAGGCAGTCTGCCTTAGTCATTCTCTTTTTGCTTCCCTAACAAGAAAATAATTTTATAAAAATTAAAATTCTCCCATCACCTGAGAAACACTACTATTTCAAATTGCAAAAGTATATTCTCCTTTAACTAAGGACCAGAAGATTTCTTTTTTAGGCAAAGTGTGGGTTAGAATCTGTCAGAAATATTGCAGTCTGCCAGCAGAAAACAGGTCTTTTGTAAAAACTTTTCATATGGAGCTTCACCATGCACAGACTACAGTTGCCAATACTCAACATCCTGCAAGCTGTCTTCTGACCTGCAGCACTGTGAAGCATTGCAGAGTGGGACTCGTAGTCTATAAATGGCACAAAATGAGAGTAATTGTTATTGGATTGATCTTTCAAGATGAATATTGGCACCATTTGTTCCAGAGGCAGTACTCAGCCCTCTTGCACTCCAGATTTTACAGTAGACAATATTCTCTCAGCTAGAAACATGTCTGAATCTCTTCCTGCTCATGAAGCTGCTCAGCAGTTCAGCAGTTTCTAATATTTATGTTTCTAATTGGAGACAAGCCTAGTGGAAGAGAATAAGTCTTTGAAGTGCACAGTCTGCTGATAACCCTGTTCTTTAATGCAGCAAAATACTCTCTGTGCAGAGATTGTCAACAGTTTGATTTGAAACTAATGTTTAAAAATATCCCAAATCCAAGTTACTTAATTTGGAATCTGACTCTGCATTCTGTAATTCAAGCTAAAACTCATTCATGTGTTGTGTATGATTCTTTTTCTTCAGATAAGAGCTGAAGTCATAAGCTTCAAATAGGAAAGTTGGAAGAGACTCCTTCAAAAACCTTGATTTCAATGAAAAAAGGCATTGCTCACTACATGAAAAGCAGCCAGGGTGCTGAGCTGTCTTAGATTTATAAGAAGTCAAGAGGAGATGAAGTTAGGCACCAGCCTACTGGCAAACAAAAAGTATCTTTTTCTCTGTTAAATGATGAACAGCTGTCATTAGTAGCTGCTCCCTGTCTAAGACTAGAACATTATGAAGGTTCCATACAAGACAGACATTGCTTGAACTTGGCTACTTTTATAGGAAGGCAAATAGAGCTCTGAAATACGTGATTTCTAGAGGCTGTTTTTCAGCTGTGTCTGTTATCATACACACAATTTCTCATGCCCACCCACCTTTATCTGTGTAAAAGCCAAGGTAGCCTCAACAGCAGTGCTCCCTCCTGTCACAGCGAGACTCTTCAGTCTATCTTTTCTTTCCCCTTCCTGAAAACTCATGAATAACATAATTTTATTACCAGAAGAGCAAAATTTAAGGGCTATAAAATGTAATGAGCCACTCCCCATGCAGAGCCAGTCCTAATCCCTACTGGAGTTTTCTATTTGGGGGTGCTGGAAGAATCCTTCTCCAGCCATTTGCAAAGCCAGCAGTAAGGGCTGAGGTTTGGAGTCTAGATGATTAAACGGTGATCTTTATAACTGTGCCTAAAAGCAAGCAAATTCCTTTCTGCTCGAGGAGTATTACTGACTCTCTGCCAGCTCTATGTGCCTCTCTGAGCCATGGCAAAACATCAAGTAGCCTTACCTAATTATTCCAAGAAGCTTCCTAATGGGCCTTCTTATTTGGTTGCATTAGGAAATATCTTTCCTCTTTTCTGACCCAAAAGTCTTTCTTCTTTCTCTGTTTGCTGAAGAACCATGGCCTCATTAAGAGAGGATCCTTGCCATCACTTGACTTTTCTAAGGATGCTTCTCTATGCCACCCACAAGGAGTGGTCCCCTCGTAAGAGAGGCAGCCTCTGACAGAACAGAAAGCAGACATCAGTCTGGATCAGCACCAAGCCCTGCCACCCCCAGCTGAGGATTGCCTCTACAGGCACCTGGGATTCTGAGAAGGGTCCCCCATGCAGCTCTCATTGTCCACTTTGAGCCTCACCTTGGTCTTGTTTCACAAATCCGACCAGCCTGCCATCCTCAAAGTAGCTGTGAGCCAAGGCCTGGTCACAAGCTCCAAAATTTTATCTGTGACTAAAACCAGGTCCACAGAGGACAAGAACTAACCAGTGACTGATGGTGCCATCATCTGGAGCTTAGCTGTGAAGTGCTCCCCAGGGCTGGTGGCTTCCCAGTATTTGTGGGAATATTCCTGACAACCTATGAGGTTGGTGGCTTTGTGGCTCACTCTACAGGCAAAGGCTCCCAGAAACATCAGCCAGTACTTTTGTTCTGTCAAACACTTCAACATCAGCCATGAATCCATAAATGGGGACTGAGTGACACCAGAGTGGATAACTGGCTTTTTGCTAAATCCTTGAAAAAATATGCTGCTTTCACAAATTTCTCAAAAAAGACCACAACTTTCAACAAATAAAAATGTTCTTAATTTCTAGGTTTTATCTCCTTTAATTGGGAAAAGCCTAGTAGTCATTTCATGGAGATCTCACAGTACTCATTCTTCTGAGGCATTTTTCACCCATTTAAAAAGCAGGAATGTTTTCAGTTTTTGTAAGAGATTGAACAGATGGGTGGGCAGACGGTGAGTATAAAATAGTGCTGCAGGAAACAGCCAGAGAAGCAGCTTGCTCCCATCCATCCCTGCTTGTTTGTTAGAGGGAAGATGCTATTTGAGGTGTGGACTATAACGGGACAGTGCCTCAAAAGCATAAGGCCCAAACTCGTTGTGGTAGCTTTGCTCAGTAGCACCCACTGACTTCAGTGGGAACAGGGCCACACTCTATGAACAGCACTATTTAAATGCTGTCTGATGTAAAAAGGGTATTTTGTGCAACTGTTCTGCCTTCCATGCCACCTGGCATGCTGTAGGAGTCTGAACAGGGAAAAAAAAAGCTTTTTACATAATGGAGAGCAGCATACATATTTTCAGGATGCTGAAAGCTGCAGGACAGAAAGAGAAGGGCAGGCCCTCTTAGAAAGGCAGTGAATTGGTACCAAATGCAAGTGATTACATTTGGCTAATCTTTTCTAGTGCTGGTGCAGACTTGATGTCTGCCAACAGACATTCTGTCGCGAGCCTCCAGCAAACACTGCCCTCTCAAGCACCAGTTTCATTTCTCCTTTCCCCTACAGTCTCTCTGCTGTCAAGCATGTTCTTGGTGGGACTAGGTTCTCCCTAGGAATCTGATTGCATCTTCAGTCAAGGTCTGTCCTGTACCATCTTCTTTGTGCATCCCAATTTCCTCATCCGTATCTCCGTATCCCTGCTTCATTCTGGCTTCCATTATTCTCCGTTTTCTCTTTCAGCTTTGCCTTCTGTATGACCTCTACATGCCCAAGGGCCTTCCATCTTGCCCCAAAATCAGTTTTTCCTGATCAATATCCTCATTGCTGTGACTGTTTTTCTAAATTCTTACTTCTGAAGATATGAAGATGCATGTACCACAAAGAAATTGGCTAAAATATTACTCTGAAGATCTAGGACTATGTGTGTATATATATATATATATATATATATATATAAAATGAAGGAAATGGGTAAGAAACTATCCTGAAGAGTGTCTGTACAATTGATATGAAATATACATGAATAATTGAAGTAGAAGTTCAATTGGTTTAGAGCACTAACATAGGAAATTGGCTTTAATAGCAACACCTCTGTGCTTCAAAGGGACTTGTGGCAGGAATGAGGTTTGTGAAGAGTGCTATGAACCAAAACCCAACAAGCTTCCCTCCCTCAATTAATTTATATTGAAAGTCAAAATTTCTACAGTGTTGCCTGATTAATTCTGAAGCAAGCATGTATATTTTCTTCAAGCTCATCTTAGTCCAGATGCTGTTCTGCAATTTTAGCCTTTACTCCACAAAGACTGTTTGTAATTTTACAGCCAGGCTCTTTATCTCTGAAAAGCTGCATGTAATAAAGGTTATTAAAATTTTATGAGTGGTGGATCTTCAGAGCTTGTAAGGCTGGGCAGCCCTGTTCCACATCAGTGCTATTATGCTTTTGCAATACGAAGAAGTACAACAGGGAGTTGAAATCCTGGCTGCTATTTACTTACCTCACCTTCCTCTTCCTGTAGTTCTACTGATTTGAATATTTAACTATATTGTGTTCTTTTCTGAGTATTTTTACGGCGGTTTTTTTCTCATCCTCAAGGATTTATTCTTGTCTCATCAACAATATACTTATTAAGAAGACTTTTCTCTTTCATCTGATTATTAATTTCAAGTTGTAGTCTAATAATAAAATTATGCAAATTGGAAATAATATAAGAGCATTTATGAGGATGCAGAAATAGTTGATGATTTCTATCTACCTCTATATCACGAAAATGTTTTCCATGTTTACCATTACTTGTTACTGCTGTAGACAGGGAGACTAAAAAGGTAGCAGTTGTGTTTGCTCTTCATCTCATTTGGAACCCCTTCAAAATATTTTGGCATATAATGACTTGCCAAGGTTAAGGTATTTCACACAGAGCTCAAAAATTTCCTTACATTACAATTCAGTGATATTACCTAATCCAGTATTTTTTCCTCTGCAAACAGCCACTGGCTAATTTTAGATATTGCATCTGATGAATTATAAAAACAGAACAAAACAGTAGATTCTTCATCACACTCAGTGATGAGGTCTTCAGTTTATATCTAAACCCATGCTGATACATTATATCTTCTCAAATATTTACTTTGGAAATATGTTTAGCAGTTAGATTCTCCAAGGAGTTCAGAAGTCATAAACAACAGTGGTTATTTGTGATAATGGATGAGCTGGGGTTTTCCCTACCACAAGCCAGGAGAAATATCCTGTGTATAAAATGGGAAATGATGGCTGTTCCAGAAGAGTGATGAATTAGACCAAGAAACAGAGATGAGTAATTTAAGATAAGACAAAATTTCAAATAAGAAAGAGCTAGCTACTGAGGAATGGGAAAGAGATTTATGACTCATCACCAACAGAAATTAGAAGCTGAGGACCAGGACAGGGAGGTAGAGAAGAATGGCTGCATTCTTGTCAACATAGAGGAAAACAGGAGAATTTGATGTTAGATCTGTATGCTTGGCAACTGCAGCTGCTACTGTAGGTGAGATTTGGCCAAGAAGGAAGAAAAGCTACTGTGAAGAAAAAGGAAAGTAAGACGCAGGTGCACAATTCTCAGCTGTAGGAAAACTAAGTAAATCGATAAAAAAGATGCCATCTATCCAAAAAGTCACATAGACTGGTCCAAAACAGTCCAGTCTGTTTTGAATTCAGTCATGATAGAAGGTTTAAGGTTTGGGTTTGGATGATTTTTTGTTGTTTACCTTTTTTCATAAATTTTAGGTGAAAAAATCAATCAAGGTTCAAGAAACAATAGTCAGTTGACAGTGTTGGGTTAAAATAAAGATTTCAAGTAAAAGTTTAGGCTAATCTCTTTTCAAGGATGTAATGTTTGAAACAAGTTTGCAGATCAGAATGGAGTTTGGTGTGATGCCTTCTCCCCCAAATGGAATTGAGAGAACATCCTGTAAAGGACGAGACAGCAGATGGTGTGCTATCTCCCTGAGGCAGAGACACAAGGTGTCACTCTCTAAGTACAGCTACTGGCAGGTCTGCAGTGAGGTATTTCAGTATCAGAACTGGTGTTCAGAAGTGATGCAAGAAAAAAAAAGCTAGAAGAAGAAAGAAAAGGTCAGGGTTGCTTGAGTCTTGGCAGCAGAGGAGCAAGCAGTAAAGAAGTCAAAGTGAGTTAATTGTCCCTGCTTCTTCAGTCAATTACAATTTTAGGGCTGTGGCCATTGCAAACTGTAATGCCAAGTGAGTTCATTTAAGGTTGGCTGGGTACCTTTACATTATTGTAGCCTCAAGTGTACTTGGAGATTCAACAGACTTGTGAAATGTGTAATGAGGACACACTGAAGGTGGTGGCCCAAGGATGCTGCACCATGGCACCTTCATGCCCCACAGACTGCTCTAGAGAAACTCAGAAGTGAGCTGAAGGTAGGACACAGCCAGGAGTTTTCCTGGTTTTTTCATCTTTCACTAGTACCCAAAGAACAAGACTAAAATTTTTGTCTGCTTTCTTCTTGCAAGTTAGTTGTTATAAGATTTATGTTCTCTCTTCTGCTAGAGCATTTTGTTAGCCTTTCACAAGATAAAGGGGTTATATGATTTGGGTGGAATCTATGTCAGTGTAATGAAAGCTTTGAGGGGACAGCCCAGATAAACAAATCAGAAGGCATTGAGAAGAAAGAGAAATGATGAAAAGAGGAGCTGAGTGCCAGAATAAGGTTTGCAATCAAAATTATTCTAGATATGAAAGCACATGGGGAGCAAAAACCTCTAATTGCATATAAAGCAATATAAGGAACCTGATTAATGAATACAAGTAATAAGAATTGCTCATTAAAGGGCATACTGTTCACCTTAAAACTGTTACTGAGATGTTGTGGGAACTTTGACATGATCAGCTATTGGGTAGATTCAATTTCAGGTCAATTAAGTGGGTTGAAGGGCAAGAATTAGACAGGCTCAGCAATTACTGGTCTCGTTCCTGGGTAACAGAGTGTCTTGGATTGTGCAGTATCACCTATTCCAAGACTTCAAACAGGAATTGGTATAAATTCTGATCATAAAAAAATCCAGAGGGGATAAAAGAATATTGCAGCATCTTACATATGTACTACTGACTGAGAGAAATGAGAGAATATTGCATCATCATGAGAGCTTTTGTTCTGCATGACACTGCCAATACTAACTTATATTAGCATGCTTATGTCTAAAGTCAGATATGCTCACTCAACACAAGGAACTTTGTGTTGGGCCTCATCTTCACAGATAAGTAGGGTTTGGATCACAGGGCCACAATCCAGGATTAACCTGAGACACACTGACAGCACAGAAAGACCCTTGCTGGGATCTTTGTGATTGTGCAGATGTGATCACATAGCACAGATAAAATCATGACTCTTTACTTTGGCTTTTTGCAAACAGAATGAGGAATAAAAATTTTCTTGATGATGAGGTGTTCTTGAAACTGAAAAAAAAAATTGGGGAGATGAACCATTTGTAAAAGTAATTTGACATAACTATGTGAACATGACTGGAAATTTAAGAACATCAAAAACTGTAATCCTTCTACTCAGATGAAAATAACAATGAATTGAAAACAAGGGAGAAGGTGAAAAAAACCACAAAAAATAAAGGCCTTATTTATGTGCCTAGGTGTGAGTACACTTATGTCTACATTTATGTTTACATTAGAAATATTTGTCTTCTGGTATATATATTATAGACATGTTCACCAGATAAGACCTTTCTGATATTTTGAATTACATAAATCAGAAACAAGGAATTGAGAAACACTGAGAAGTAAGGCAAAAGAAGACGTAATCTGTTGCAGAAAAACATGACTTGATTATAAGTCCATAAAGCAGAGCCTGAACAAAGAAAATTCCAAGAATTAACAGATAAGATAGAATTGCCAATAATCATAGATACAAGGCAAAACATAGAACTACATTTATCCACAGTAAAGAAAGACAGCAAATAGTAAAATTATGTCATACAGTGATAAAATACATTCTCTCTCAGAGTGCTTTAGAATTTTGTTAAACTGCAAGGATTGAATAGAAGCAATGAACAAAATGCAGAATACTTATAATGCAAGAACTTCTCAAAAGTAAAAAATGATCACAGATGTTTATCAAGCAACCTTAGACTACTTGCGCAATTCTGCTAATTAAAAATGAGTAAATAGGGAAAACTGAATAATTTCAGACCCTTTCAGAAGAATAATACTAGACATGGTTAAAAACTTTTAAACAGCAGCAGCACCCACAAGGTAATAATGACCAGGGTAAATTTGAAAGATTTAGAAGGTGATATGAATGACATTGCCTGGAACAGATTGTCCAGTTCCTAAGCTCAGACTTCAAAAGGGAGGCTTGTAAATAAGAATTGGGTCAGGAAGGAACAATGAGATGCTGTAACAGAGTAAAAAGCCCAGTTTTTGAAGAAGATTCTTGGAATTTATTTGATGATCAAGGTTAAAAGATGGCATAGTCACAGCTTATGAGTACATGCTTGAGAAAGAGATTTCTGAGAGGTGAAACACTTCTTCAGAGGGGGAACAAAGCTTAAATAGGTCAAATAATGAAAACAGTTCCTTAAAATTATTAGTTTTTGTCAAGTGTAAGTAAAGCATCACCACAATTTTGTTGTTCCTTATTTGGGATTTTTTAACAATCCTGTCAGCACTCTGTCAGTTCTGCTTGCAGCACAACTTCATGTCCTCACTAGATAAACTGGTAGACCAAAATCTCAAATACTTAACACAGGCACAAGACTTTTGGCTGATCTTTCTATCCAGAAGGACAACAGGGATTTCAAAGTTAGTTTCTGTGTCTAATTAAGGTGAACTGCTGTAATATTACAAGCACAAAGTCATAGCAAATCTGATTTTCTATGATAACAGCTAAACAAAGTTGAAGGCTGTGGCTAAAACCACCTGTCGTGTCAATGAATGTGCAATTCTGTTGCCAAAGTCTACCCAGTCAAACACTACACAAAAGCACCAGGGGAAAACAGGTGGTGTGAGTCCTGGCTGCCTTTGTGTTTTCAATGTTTCTCCTTTTCCCCCCCTTTAAATAAACCCTGCCAAAAAAGCAACAGAATAACATCAGAGCAAGAGGAGCCTGGAAGCATGCAGGATTTGCCTTCCTTGTTGTGCCAGACATCATCCCAGGGCTGTGTAAGCGAGGTGCTTTGCTATACCCACAGAGCAACAGTACAACCAGTGAAAGGACACAGAGCCCAGCACTCAGCTAAATGTGTACCCTTGGTAGGGATTCTGATCATCGTGTTTCAGCACTCCACAACAAGTGTTTGTGGGCCTAATGGGAACCTCCTTTTTTTAAGGCACGTTGTTATTTCTTTATCCTGACCCTTGGACTCTGGTGGCAGATATCCTTAGCCCAGCTGTGTTTGTCTAATGCATCCTGCCTGCCAACAGTGCCAGGTTGTTAACTCATCATTTGGTTCACTGGTTGTCCTTCTCCTTCCTCACTTGTAGCAAAGAAACAGGAAATGAAAAGCATTTGTTTTTTATTCTGTATTATTGTTCATGGCTTATAATACTTTTACTGATCTTTTATTTTCCAAGAATTCCCTGGCTATTCATCTTCACTCACATACTGTTAATAATTTTCTTCTTCTACTATCATTTTGAATGGGGATCATCAGCATACCAGCTGAATGTAAAGCATTTTTTTCGTATAACAACCCCAGTGTTATTTTAAATTCCATTTTTCAGAATTCCCAGCAATCCATATGCCTTCACCACTGTGAATATGCAGAGGTTTTTCACAGATGGTCAAGGTTTACCATTAATTGAGAGTCTAGCAAGTATATGAATAATTCCATGTGCTTATTAAAGACTGAAATACTTCTGTTTCCTAAGGCATGTTTTATTTGCCATTATGTGCTTTATCTTTTTCCCAAATCCTCTGAAAATCTTCTCACCTCCATATTTTGGAGGTGACCACCTCCAGACATTACAAACCAAGTAATGCTATTAGCTATGACTGTTTTCATAATTTCCATATCAGGAATAATAATCACAATAAACAGTGATATAGTTCTAAATGCTGCCCCTCCTAGGTGCAGTGTGTTATCAGAGCACAAGTCTGTAGGGCTCTCAGGCTCTTGTCTATCACACTCAGTAAATTTAACAGTGAGCTCAGTGTTGAACATTTCCATCAGAATTCACTGTTCTACTTCCCACACCTTAAAATAATCAAGGAGTATCTATAAGTCTCCCAATGTGAAGCAATCAGCACATCTTGTAACAAAGCTGAAAATTTGGTAAAGAAGAGGGTGCCTGAGGCACAGATGGTTGATTAAAGAGGATGCAAAACTTCTGTTCAGAAGACAATATAATCTGAGTTCTTCCTGCTGGAATACAGTGAAGAGATATGGAAAAGAAATGTACAAAGGAATTGTTGCTTGTCCTACTTGTTCTCTTTAGAGCAGAATTGCAGTTGGCTGCAGCTAGATGCAGTGTTTCATTTTAGTAAATAAAGTCACTTTTAATGGACATTGTTCTTTCCTAATCCTTATTTATGAGAATCACAGAATAACTAAAGCTGGAGTTGACTTCTGTAGTCTACATTGCCTGACTCCTTGCTCAAATCACGTTTAACTTGGAACAAGCTGCTTGTGGTCATATTCTTTCAGGTTTAGAACACCTGGCAAGCTCTTCCAGTGTTTCACCATTTTCATTTTGATCCCTACTCAGCTTTTTTGTCTTACAGTCTACCATTTCAGGTGGGAAGAGGATATATTTTGTCCTCTTGCTCAGTTTTTAGTTTCAAAGACAAAAGAGAATGTGAAATATTCTGACAATTGAGAGTAGTTTTTTAGTAGCAGGTATTTCATGTTTCTGTATTCTCTCAAAACCCTTCCTCTACCACTGTTTCTCACTGTTAATAACCTCTGTTTTTCAGCTGCAGGGAACTAGATCCAAACAACATCAGCTGTGCCACCTAGAAACAACAAAACAGAAACCACTCACCTCACCATATCATTAACCATTTGAAATCAGAAGGGTGTGACATGAAAGGAAGTACAGAAACACTCCTGTGTTTTTAGATAAAGACTGCTGCTCCCATAAAATACCTCTTCTTGTGTCTCTCCTGTTCCTTCTGGCCTACAGATAATTGCTATCACAGTCTTGGCTATGGCCTTCTTAAATGATAATTCTTCAGCTGTCACATAAATGTCATGTACCAACTTGACCTCTTCACATGCCTGCTCTGGGCAGGGGTGAGATAAATAATTTTAGAAAACACATTATTTTCCCAAAAGTCACCTGCCTTGTCCTTCTTAACAGCTGTCTCTTTTAGGAGCTTTGGGAAGAAAGGGAGAAACCCTTCCCTGAAGAAACTCAGTTTTTCATTCTTATTCAGTTGGCCCCCCCAAGGACATGAATGAATAACTGTGATGCTTCATTTCTCCACCTTAAAGCAAATGTGGCTTATCTGCAACCCCTTTCTCCTTCCCCTGTCTTTTTTTTTTTTTTTTTTCTTTTAAGATCACAGGTATACCTAAAATCTACAGGTTTCCTGTTGGAGCCTACACAAAACCTACCCTTTCTACCCTCTGTAAGCATCAGGCAGAAAAAGGCTGTTTATGTGTCAGAAGGCTTGGCATGTGCCACATTCATTGAATGGGTTAGTAAAAATAACGACAACAACTCCTGTTAAATATCTGACCACAGATGATGCACTCAAGCAGCTTCAAGGGTCACTCAGTATTTGGACACTGATCAGACACTCAGGCACTGTTAAGGTTAAGAGCACCCCACAGCCTATTCAAGATGGCAAAAATGGATGGAGGATCTGACTGTGGATTTGAGACAAGTTATCATCTTTGTGCAGGAGAACTTGTTTCCCTACGCGGGACTCCTAGATGAGCTAAGTAGGAAAAAACCCACAGCATTATGGTGTTGTCTGTAATTTTTTTCTTTGTTTGTTTTTGGTGTTTTTTGTTTGCTTGCTTGTTTTTGTTTTTTGTTTTTTTTTGAGCAGCCATTACATTAATAATTAGAGAACACATGGGTTTTTTTTCCTAACCAAGAATAAGAAGTCTGGACTCATGTGCAACCACAGGTGAAAAATACATGTGACTCGTCTTTTGTCACAGATAACTATACCACTGCCATCAATATCATCTCATACTTGGGTGTGATCAAAGAACTGATGGAAAGTGGCAGGCTGAAATGGAACACAAATTACAGCTGGCAAACAGCAGAGGGTAAGGGCAGGGCAATGGTTATTCTTGCTTTTGTCACCTGTCAGCTGGACTGAAGCTCTGTGATGTATCTGAGAGTGAAGTCCACAGTTCTAGAAAATTCCAGGTAACATGGAGTAAAACAGCTATGTTTGTCTGCAAGTCAGGATGCTGCACACATAGCAAACCTCTCTCTGAGATGCATATAAACTTTTCACAGAATTTGAAAGAAAACTAAGCACATTCCTGTCATAAAAATACTAGCGGAGTTGTGCCCAAGACCTATAAATATAAATCTCACTCGGTACATCTGAGTGGAAGAGAGTCCTCCACCTCTCTGTGAGCAGGGTGGATTGTGATCATGAATGCCCCACAGGGAGCATTGCGCTGAAAGCGAGTTCCTCACCTACTACTGCCAGAGACCCACCTCTGACCACTCCAGTCTCACAGAAGCATGTGGATTTAAAGAAAAGCAAATGAAAATGTCTTCAGAAAACAAAATGTTCTGCCCCTGCTCCTCCCCCTGGGGGAAGGATTATAGTGCAAACAAGACATGAAAGTTGTTTGTCATGGTATTTAAGTGCTCAGGTGCTATCAATACAGCATCAGAAAAAACCCTATATGGATTAAAATGTAAAATAGCCTTCTCTGCTTCCTGCCTGCTTCTTCATGTCATGCCTATCTTCTCTTTTCTCCCTTGCCTCATCTTCATCTCCCATGGCAAAGTGAAATCCTGCTCACCAGCAGGTACAAGCATTGTCAGTCGAATCATGCTCCTTCTTCAGCCTTCTGCTGTGTCTGCAGAGGGGACCTCTGTAAGCAAGCTGGGAGCAGTGCAATGGTGCTGCCCTGCCACAGCATTGCTTAAAGTGCATTCTTTGGATGGCTCCAAAAGTGAAAGACTTGTTTTGGGCTACATATGAAATATTCAGGTAAGGCCCAGGTAACTCTCATATTTCTGTACCCCTTCATATTTATCTGTACCCCTTCAGTCATAACTCTCATTGCACAAAACACCCACAGGTCTGTGTTTCTAAGCATAATGCTCCACATGGCTGCAGAGAGGATTTTCAGGGCCCAGAGGTTTTTTCCCACCTAAATATTGCTTTACATCTCACGGCACTCAAAGTTAATGGTTGCAGCCAATTCAGGAATGCTGCTGCTGCCATCTCCTGAGAAAAGCTGGGTGGAGCATGTTTAATGGAGTTACAGAAGCTGCTGCCAGAATGTCTGCCTAACCACAGCCTAATGAAATGGGCTCTTTTGGCTGGACTAGACTAGTCTGTAAATGAGTTATATCTAAGATTACTGTTATCAAACTGGAAATATGGGATCCAAACCCACATGTCTAGCAGTTGCCTGGAAATCTCATTTGCTGATCTAACATTAGATCACAGTATAGGATGTGATTAATCTTCTCTACTTCCCAAAGGCACACAGAAAATCCCTGCTCTACTGGGCCATGGAGGTCTCCAAGTCCAGCTAAGTGATAGACCTGAAATTTTGAATTTAGAGACATGAATGCTGCTGTGACTCTAAGCAGAAATGCTTACCTTCTCTCATTAAACCCTGAGCACAGACATTTTGAAGAAAACTGTCACAAACTACCATAAATTTATGATGATTTACCAAAATCATCAAGAGATAATATGAAGTCTTCTCAGGTAATCCTAGCAACTACTGAAAATAGAATTCAGTCCCCTTCACCAACTAAGTAAGCCCTGTGAAATTCCCATTTATAAAATCCCCAAATCCAATGATTAATTTTCCCCTTCTCCATATGTGCACATGGGATTGAATATATTCTCACAGGCACCGAAATGTTTCATACTAAACATTAGTTTAGTTGCTCATAGGGACAACTATGTGGGTCTAAAAGGCTTTCCCAGCATCTTCTTTTTCATAGATTGAAAGCAGTATCTTATACTATAAACTCAAAAAACCGTTGTAAAGCTGCATATCATATACAATACCCTCTGAAATAAGGGGTGATAGACAGTAGGAGTGCCAGTCAGTTCCAGAGCTTTCTTCATTAGCAGCACCTTGACACACAGTCCTTGCATGAAGCTGTGCTATGTTGTCATCTGCACCCTGCTGCTGTTAATGAGATTCCTTTCCCATTCAGTCCTTAACGGTAATGCTCATCCCAATCTTTGTAAAGTACTTCAACATGGGGCTGCAAAATCACTAAGAAAGTATTAAATAATATTACCTGATCATTATAACTCCTGTGACAACCATGGAAAAATATTTCCTGTTTGCCCAGAGCTAATGACTACTTAACAAATATCACTATAGTAACATGACTATTTCTAATTTTCTTTCAAATTACCAATGAGACTTTGCTTTACTTTCAGGATTAGATATTTCTGCTTGTAATTTCTGAAATTGAAAAATTCTACCATTTTTTACAATAAAGATTCACCTTTCTTGATGTGGTAGTGCTGATATTCTTTTTTTCCTTCAGCCAACCATAAAGAAAGAGAATAAAACTCCTTTGAAAATACTCATTTTGAGAGCAGAAGAATAACTGTGGAGGCTCTGCTCCCACTGTCCTGCATCCTAGATAAGCGTGTGTCTCCCATTTTACATACCACAGTCTTCCTCTAGGCTACAAAATATGAGCTACTTAGTTTTGGCAGACTACTAGAAGCAGTAAAAGGTTTCTTTTTAACTTAATATTCCTGAGTCAGCAGAGATGGGGGTATAGAGAAATGGACAGGAGTACTGAGGGGCCACGACCTTGCAAGTCATTCAGCTTTTTCACTGCAGTTATTAGCATGGGTGAGGCACAGGGCTTCCCAGAGGCTGCTGACCTCTCCTGCTGCTGCAGTGGGTCTTGCCATGGCACTGGCACAGGAGTCAGCACTCAGGCAGGGTCCAGGAGGGGATGTTGCTGGCTGGATTGTGATTGCCACACTCTGCTCAGCTGTGACAGCATATGCTCAGCATTCAGAGCCAGAAAAGGACATGATGCTGTCCTTGCATACTCTGAGCAGCCAGCAGCCTTCTGGGGAGTGAGGGGATGGACAAGTGAAATGTGTCAGGCAGAGCAGGGGAGCCAAACTGAGTGTCAACAGGAACAGCAGAGAGAAGAGGAACATGTAGAAGAAAGGCAAAAGAAGAAGAAGGGATGTGCTAAATGGCATAAGGGCAGAGAGGGGAGTGAACAAAATGCTGAAGGAGTGAAAGAACCTGTGACAGTGACAGGAAATGTTTTCTTATGTATGAAAGGATCCAAGCAGAAAAAAAAGAGAAAAGGCTAAAACCTCAATTCTTGGAGTTCTCTGACAAAATGCCTTCCTTTCTTTAGAAATGGCAGTCCTCAGAGCAAGTTGCAAAGTCTGCCTCAACAAAGCTACCATAGCCAGTGCAGTCTAAACAGATTGTTAAGGACCCTGTATGAACAACAAACTGGATCCATATAGAAATTACCTTTGCAGTAACATCCTCAATGTGTATGTGTTGGAAATTATTTCAGTAAAAGCTTATCTAAAAAATACCACTGGGAAGAAATTCTCTGTTCTTTCCTTCTAGAAGGAATAGGTGGTTTTGCTCATGTTATCTGGAACAGATCGGAGCAATGTCTGCTTTGTCCCCTCCTCCTCTCACACATCTTAGCAATTTCTACCCCATCATCAACTTTAGGACATGTTCCTCCATGGGAGCTGAGGGGGGTGTGAGTACTCATAGTGAGGGATGCCAGGACACCCTATCCACTTGGGTTGTTGGAGCTTCCAGGGAAAGTGAGAGCCTGAATTCCTGCAACAGGCATCTGTCTCTGTGGCAAGAACCTTCATGCTCTGGATTCTGAACAGAACTCCACCAGAGCTGCAGATCTCTGCATTTCAGTTCTGAGGCATCTGCCTGGGGAACTGGCAGGAAACAAGGACAAAAATATTCTCTGCTTGTGGTACATCCAGAGTCTATTTACTCTGATATTCTTTGGTGCACCATTTTGGCTTCAAAGGACAACCTTGTTAGTTGGAAACCTCCTGACCAGCTGTGGTCTAATGTTCAGCAGGTCTGCTAATAAAACTGAGGGGAGAGAATTCATAGACATAAATAGGCAAATGAACCAGAACTCTCTTTTTCTCTTTATCCTACTCTCTCAGAGGAAGAACAAGAACAGGACTCAGCATAACTGAGCAAATATGGGGGATTATACAGGTATAGGTGAAATTTCTGTGCATCACAGTATGTCCCCAAAAATTAGGCAGAGCGTTTCAATATAACAGCCCTTAATATTTGTTCTAAAGTTCATGCTGAATTTCAGTCTCACATTTTACATTTTGAGTATTGCTTAGTTCAGACCCCACCCTCACCAATGTCTTTGACACCTGGTAAGAAAATGTTATGATTAGTTTAAAAAGTTACCTCACTTATCAAGGACTGGTAACAGCTGAATCGTGATACTTTTTCCATACAAACCACTTCTTCCAGCATGCCCTGTAACATCATGCTATAGCTTGTCTCTCTTTCTCTAGGTGGAGTAACCTCTCTGTTGTCTTGCAGCTTAAAATAGGCAGTTGGGCTTTATTGCCAGCAGCTGCTCCACTCCAGAAAAGAGGAGACCTTCCTCCATTCTGATTACCATCATGGTCTGCAGGTTTTATTCAACACTACAATTGGCAAAATGGCAAACCACTGAATACTGTGCCTAAGCATGCAATTAAACTATAATTCTTGATTGTAATACTCTGCACAGTTGCTATAATGTTCAGCTGAATCTTGAAGCAGTTGGCTGACCATCTTATTCTCTGAAGATGATGGTTTATGGAGGAATAAATTGCAGGCACTGAAGTTGAAATTAGGGAAGTACTTCACATGCTTAACCCCATATTCAGGACAGAAATTAAAGAACATGACTTACACAGAATACATAGCAAGACTAAGCATGTTATTTAACCCCAGAGACCCTTAAGCTAGACATGAAATTTACTGTGTGTGGATGTAGTTTGTTAAACAGGCTGGTATATTGATACAAGATAATAACCAGCTCTCAAACAAGCAGTATAATTATATACTTGGAAACGTAATTTGTTTTTACAAGAAAACTACTAATAAAGTATTTGAGACACACTGACTCTACAAAAGCAGTAATACAAAAACATTAAGTAGTAATGAGTAATTACTAATGAGACAAAAAGGTTTTCTTATATAGCTTTTATGTTTCTTATTTCCTCTAGATGAAAAATACATTTACATTGTAATGTAAGTTAAGATGAAAATTCTGTCTCCAGTGTGACTTTGCACAGCCACAATCAAGAGCCAGTACCATTAGTTCAAAACAGTGCCACTAGCTTGACCCAGAAAAGCAGGGACAGAGTACACTAAAGATCATGGCAGTTACATGAGGAGCGTGGTAATGATGGAGCTAAATTATTCATTCTGCCAACAAACTATGTCTGGTAGCTCAGGAACTGCTGTACAGAGGCCATATGTCTTTCTGGCATGTGGCCTGCACGAGTGGAACAGCTTACCTGCACTGAAGACTCTGTTTTCAGACTGTGTGAGTCTTTTCACAGCACAACATATCTAAAGTGTATTGAATTATCAGTGCTAAAATACAATGAACTAATTTAAATTACTTTTTCATTCACTAAGTCCTTGGGCTTTCATTGTACAGGTAACACATATTTTGTCTGCTTCTTTGTTCTGTCAGAGCCATCCATATATGGCAGGATAAAATTATTAGTGCTCGTTATGTGTCACCACATAAATGCTTTATTTTGTTACCAGGTGTCTTTTCTTCCAGGTATGGCATTTAATTGTCAAAATGCATATAAGTTTCCTAAATTGTATAATCTAATTTAACAAAAACTGTTGGAAAAAACAAGTGAATGCACTAACAAAGGTGAAACATGATTTCATTTATGAAATTTTTTATTTATAACTTGATTATTCAGTGTGATCTCTCATTGCTGTTTATCAGCATTTGTTTAAGGCTGCAATTGAAGAAAGAATAGTAAATGCAGTTTAGTGTATAAAGGCAAGGTCACATGGCCTTGGCATTAGTTAATTTATCTTTCATGACAGATTCTATTTTCTGCTACTAGTATTATTACCAGAATTACATTTCTCTCATGACAGTGCATCTGGAGCTCTTGCATTGCCAAACTTAGTGGTAGCATTTAATTTGTGTGATATTATTCAGTTATCAAGAAAAAGCATGTGCTGAGCAACAGTGTAGTTAGTTAATGATAGCATAAAAAATGAGCTCTTGTAAGCAAGAGCAATGTCTCAAGTACTGTGCTAAAAACACTTCTTTCTGAGGCTGCATTATCCCATTCCTGTCATGGGAACCTGGGCATTCACCAAGCAGGTCTCCAGATGAAGGTTAATAGCTAGATATGCTGAGACAGGAGACACAAAATGAGTTTAACAATTAAATTTCATACATTTTCCCTTAAGTATGGCAGCTGGACAATGTGCAAAGACTGCAGCACTGAATTATAGGAAAGGCACACTGAGATCACCCTAGCCTAGTCCTTTTTCTGTGGAAGATAATCTCTACATATGTAATTTTCAGTAGAAAGAAATCTAATCTATCCTTGGAGACCTACACTGATGGAGAAGCCATGTAATTCACCATGTATTTCCCATAATATTATATAAATACCCTATACCCATATTAACTGAAGTACACATATACCCATGGCAGGAGTAGCTGTAAACAATGTAGCTGCAAACAGGAAAGCTTCATGAAAGGTCCTGTCAGGATTGAACAGGGCTCTGCTCTTGACAAAACATATCTTATTACCTTTATGTACAAACTGAAAAACATAGTAAAATGACAATGCAGGTTTTGGAAAATATGGAAGCTGCCAAAGTTGTAAATTAGACAGATGATGACTGTAGAGAATTAATCATTTAGTAGGGTGGGCTGATTTTAATATCCTGTTTTAATACAGATAAATTAGCACTCATATATCTAAGGAAGAAAGAGCACAGTTTTATAGACAGGATTGGACTAAGTATTTCAAAATGATAGAACATGAAAAGAAGTCAGGGTCTTGGTAGATAATTAACTGAACATGAGTTTGCAGTGGGATGATGCAATTAGAGAGTGAATGTCAGCCCTGAAGCCTAAGCAGGGAAAATATGAAGTGGGAGTAGGAAGGTGGTATTAGCTCTGTTTATAGCAAATGTAAAACCATGACAGGAATGCTGTGTGCAACTCTCATACCCACATTTCAGAATGGACTCTGATAAACCACATAGTCATGAAGTCCTGCAATGAACATACTGAGGCCTGAAAGGCATGGCTTATTGTGAAAAGCTAGGAATGAGCCAGCTACTGTCTTATCAAAAACACAAGCAAAGAATACTATTGTAAAAGGTGTTTTTGATTGTGACTTGCGTTTTAGTATAAGATAGGACAGTATGGGATATTATTCTCTTGAAAAAGTGGTATGTGAGATTTAACTGCAAATCTTAACTCCCTTAAAAACCCAAACTACCCAGTGAATAATTACCCACATCTTTAATGAGGTGATGAATCTTCTACTCTGTCCCCATATGTCTAAAGGTCTTTCCTAGGATCTTGCACTTGCAGGAGAAATTACAGACCAGCTGCTGAGACTTACAGCTGAGGTGCTGCAACTTGCAGGAGCATAATGATCTCTTCCAACCTCAAAGTCTATGATTAGGTAGCTAGGACAATTATACTTTGTTTGAATTCTATCAAATAATATTGATGTATATCTGCTGAGGAAGTAGCCCTTAGTTCTTTGAGTTTCAAAATAAGGCATTATACTTCACTGGTTTTGGATAGATTTTTTGTCACTAAAATAAATAGGCCTGTATTTTAAAATAATTCTGAGAATGGGTAGATTGTGAAGTTGTTTCTGAATGGCATAACCTGTTCCCACCAAGGAAACAGCCATTCAAAAATCCTGCTGAATCACTGGAACTGGAAACAGTACTTAATTTTGTTTCTACAGAGATTAGTTGTGCTGAATACAGAAAAATCACATCATTCAGTATGTCATTTTGTTTTCATATTCATATATTTGAAAGAATATCTGTTAAGTAGTCCTGACTGCAAAAACATCAGACTGTGTTTTCAATAAATAATTCCACTTTAATGGCAAAGTAATAATTTAGACAGATACAGTGTGCACACCTGCAAAAAAAAAAATATACGCAAGCTGGTTTACAAGCTAGAGGAACAATAAACCAATAGAAAATACATCATCCAGTTAAGTCCGATGACACCAAATACTTATTATTAGGGTTTTACAAAGACTACAAAAATTTTCAGATGATTTATTTCACTGTTTCTGTCTATTTACAAGATATGTTACATCAAAAATGTACAAAATATAAAATGTGTACAGACAAATGTTTCACAAACAATTTCTGAGTTGTAAACTAGGTGGACTCACTGAGATGTATTGCAGGAAGTTTTGTATATGTAATATTGTGTGTTTGTGAGCTAAATATGGCAGGAAAAGATTTGCAGGTTTGCTCAGAGCACAGGTACAAGAAAGAGCAGCTTTGCTTTAGTTCTTTGAGTCAGTCAAGGTGTATGAACTGACATTTTGCATCAGAAATAGATCCAGGTTTGGGGGGCACGATGTTGGTCAGACTGAATCCTACGTGCATAAATTCAGAGTTTTATTAGGGCAATAGCACCGTGTAGGAACCTCTAGATTCAGCGATGCAGCTCAGTGCCATTTGGAAACTGCATTGATTTCTTTAAGTTACAGCAGGCGGCCACGGGGTGGCCACGAGGAGTGAATAGCACCAGATACACATCCCGAAGGTAACATCCATGGAGGTGGACAGTATGTGACTACACAATGCCAGAGCCCTTGGGTACCTTCTTGCCCACGTGCACCTATTTTAACCATGGCTCTGGTGGTAAAAGCGTGTTTCCAGTTACTCTGAGCAGTCTGGATGCAGCCTGCTTCTAGCCTGCCGTGACATATGAATTTCAACATTTTCAGACTTTTCCCCCCAAAATGTATTGGTTTCATACAGATATTGAAACGTGCTAGCTGTGGCATTGATAGCTCCTGCATAGTCATAACAACTGTTAAGTACAGGACAAACACACCGGGTAATAACAGCTTTTAGGTTTTGCATTCTGTATTTGTTTGCAACATACAGGAAATCTCAGCAAGTGAAACATCTCTTAACACCAACAGAATAAAATACAATATTTTTGTTTGTTTGCTTTTGATTTGATTTGTGCAAGGCATTTTTTTCTTTTTTTTTTTTTTTCTTTTTCTCTATATTTACAATACCCACCCAGTAGACTGTGCAAAACCAACCCACTTTTACAGTATAAACTCTTCCTCTTCCACAGTGGACATCACTGCTTCAGTGTTCTTTTATGCTGAATTCTTCATGTACAACTATAGCAATCAAAACAACATGCTGAAACTAGAAAAAGGAAAAAAAAGAAAAACAAACCCATATATTTGTGCTCATGCTGCATCAAGTGCATCCAGCTCTGCTGGATAAGTATTCAAAACATCTATCCTCCCAAAAATTCCATTCCATGGGACCAAATGGATTTGAGCCGATTTTGTCAGCATTTAAGTGGCAGTGAAAGTGGGTTTGGGTTCCTTGTGTACTTTTGAGGGTAGGCAGAGAAATCTATTCACAAGATAAAAATATTATATAGCAATTGTTCTTTCTCGTATCCATTACTTTAAAAAATCATGATATACAGATATGAGGCTACTATGTTAACTGATGTTTTCTCGTTAGTAAATGAAGAAAAAAACAGTGTAAATTACCAATGGTTTAGGAATTAAACCAACTGTAAAACTGTTCTAGAAATCTGTTTTAAGGCAGTGAGACAGCACCATAAGAAATGTTCCTTCTTTCACTGAAAAGGCTCAAACAAATGAAGCCCTAAAAAGCCTTTAATCAGTGTTGGTTAGTAATTGGTAGAAAACTGTTGTTAAGGAGTGGGCAGGCGGTTAAAAAAGACCCTTGTGGTAAAAATAACTCTATAAAATCTGTGACTTGTGTACTAAAAACTTTATGGAGCGCATCACCGTGACCATGGCAGTTAGAATTAAATTGGCACTTATCCAGCATATCACAGTCATGTTTTCTGGTGATTGCACAATACTGTTTGTGCTTTCTGAGTTACTATCATCTTTTACTCCTTTTGGAATTGGCAGTAGTGTATAACACAAACACCACTGCCGTCCTGTGACCAGCACCATGTGGCACAACAGAGGTTACAAGATAATTAGAAGACTGCATTGTTCATGCAGCAGCTCAGGATAAACTAAAGGAAAAAAAAAATCCAAAGAAGTTTCGCTGTGAACTCGTACAGAGAAACACAGAGAGACAGAGAGAGAGAAAGAGGAGAAGGGAAAAAAAATATTCCAGTTTGGCTAACACGTGTGCAATCTGCTCAGATGCCCTTGGTCTAGGGCACTTTCCAGTTGACAAATGGAGTCTCACTCGGCTCCATAGGTATTGAAATGCCTTGAAATTAAACTAATTCAAGCTTTCCACTTCAATTTTTCTTCCTGACTTTGCAGAGTTAGGTCTCCTGCCTCCCTACAACACACCGTTCTTACTGAGAGACCTCGGTGTGCTGCTTTACTACTGGCAGTGGTCTAGTGGAAACAGATTTTACCATCATCCCACAGCAAGATTTGTCCCTTTCAGAGAGTTGATTCAAGGGATGAATCCAAAATGTCATCGTGGTGGCTGGTGCTATCACTGTCACAGCTCTGTGCGCTCGAATAGTTGGCTGCCTCTTGAAGCCTCATTAGCATATTCATCTGAAAGAAGAAAGCAATGTTTACATAATCTCGTCTCATTTAAAACTGCAGTGACCGTGTTAAAATTTAATTAAGCTCCCCTGCTGTATGAGGTGTGCTGGTACCTAGAGGAGGGACTGTACAAAAGGATTTCTGAAAGGGCAGGGTGTTAGCAGCTCCTACTGGCACTCTTTCCATTGCTTTCTGGTTTTTAAATAGAAGTTTAAAGGTCCAAAGAGGGATACAAATGGAGCTGCCTGATAACTCTCTTCAATTCAGGGGTGAGGCCAGCTGCAGCTGCAACACCAGCCGAGGAAGGAAGCCATATCTCAGCTGGACATCTGGGCCCATATTTGGAGACAGTCAAGCTTCCAGAAAATTTTTGGATGGTTTAGATGCATTACACTGGAAAAGCAACTGAAAACATAATCACAGTAACATATCCACCCTCTACAAGAGAAAAATGGGGAGGGAATGAGAGAGGGGTGGACTGATGCCAGCTGCTTCATAAATGAGCCCCATCTGCTGTTGGGGGGCTGCCCTCAGGAGTGAAACAGCAACAGATTCTCCTACCCAGGAGGGTAGAGCCCACCAAAATTTAGGGATTAATAGTACCTGAAAACCATCTGAAAATAATCAAATAGCAGCATTAAGATTCAGAAAATTACTTGGATGCTTGATGCTTGACTATATAATGGTCAGGATTTTATTTATGAAGCATCTACTTCTGCCAGCATGCTAAGGACTGCAAGCAATGTCGAGAGTACTTCAGTGTTTTTCAAGGAACAAATTCACTGCTGTTATAAAAAGCAGGCAAAGAAAAATCAAAGCCAAAGATGTATTCCTACCAATTTGTGTTTTAAGCCCCTATTTCCAGTTTGTTCAGAAATCCTTACATCTCTATGCTTTCAACTTGCATGGTGAAGCTTCTCTTGGCACTGAACAGTGTTCAACATTTTTTGTAGTTTTGCTGAAGCTTTAAAACGTATCCATGGTTGTGACCACAGGACACCTGCAGTGCATGTTCAATACAACCTGCATGAGACGTGTTCTGTTGCCACAAGGGCAGGGTCTGTCCACCCATGAGCTCCACTGGAGGTGGGGGCAAACCCTCCAGTCCCAACTTTCAAGCTTCTGATATTTACTCAGGTAGAGATGCTGACCACAGTGTGCAGGGAGCAGGGGTGAGTGGAAACTGAACTCAGGCTGCCCACAGACTGAATTTTCACCACACTGGAGATTATGCTGCACTGGAAGCCTGTCCAACACACTCACTGGAAGCTCACAGGGGTCAAAATATCACCTGGAAGCTTATGGAATGGAAAATAAGTTCAAATAAGATGATTTTCTACACTTCTTCAGGACACTGTCTGTTTTTGAACATGAAACACTGAGGTTGAGGAACCATTTTCTTAACACAGTTAAGAGATCAGTGCATTTTTCTCTGAGAAATTCCCTTTTCCAAGGGCTGCCTATTCTAGAAATATAGTTCTCTAAAATGGTATTTTGAATTGTGATAAAGGCAGTCCACAGAGAAAGCACTACAAAAGAATAGCAGCTCAACATATGCATTTTAATAGTCCATTATCAGAGGAGTCAATGGTAAACCTGAATGTCTGGGATCATATTTAAATAAAACAATACTTGGCATTGAGGGAAATCAACTTCTTATCATTTAATGCCACCACAATTGCATTCCTTCTGCATTAAGACTATTACACAATCATCAGTTGACCTGAAATATTATGAGAAATGGGAGGATGGATAATTTCTATTTTCACTAAATTCTCGGTGATAGGTAAGTTAGATAATGTGAATATTGCAGTCCTTCATTTGTATAATGTAGCTCCAAAAATGCCTGATGAAGAAAGATGTTTTCATGATAAAACTGATTAATAAGCTGCTGAAGAGTGGTTCCCAAACAATAGAATGATGAAGACCTGATACATGGTATCAGATACATCTGGGCAGATGGGAAACACAAACAATGTAAGGAGATATTGAAGTGTTGGTGATACATGCCCTCCTGCTTCCTTTCATTTTCAACATTTTCATAAATTATAGGAGGATTCATTTTAAAAGCCTGTTCTGGAAGAGGTGCACAGTACTTTTTAACTGCACAGTGTACAGTTTAACATGTAAGAGTAAAGTGCATATTGAATATTTGAATTCAAAAGTTTGAATCTTACCAAGGGATCCCCCTCTGTCTCAGTCTGTGGAACGTGCTTAGAGGTTGTTCCTTCTTTTGCTGATGCATAACCTTCATAACCAACATCTTCAGGCCTTAACTGAAGCAGTGATGGCCACTCATGCTGTAGAGTTGCAGAGCTCCATGGATAGGTATCAGCTACCCACTTGGAGGGATCCTCCCAGGGTGCCCTCTTACCGTACATCTACATTATGGACATAAGACATGTTAGTATTTTACAGACTTTTCAGTACCAGTTATAACATCAAAACCATTTTAGAAAGAGATTTGCTTTTGGATGTTCTCAGTACTCAGGTAAAATAAGACCTTAAGGAGATTGGATCATCTCCACTAATGATCCTTCAATACACAGAGTGGCTGCAAGTTGGAAAATGCTCCATAACTAGTGACACTTGTAGACAACAGCAAGTGCTTTGATACAATGTGAAATGAGACCTCAAGGTATTTTGCTTAAGGCATATCAGGGAAATTAACACAGACCTATCAAAAGCATTCAAGTTAATTGGATTTTGTTTGAAGTGAATTAGAAGTACATATTGTTCACTTCTCCTAGAAAAATGAGATGTTGAAGCAGACATCTGTCCACATCCTAAATGTGATAACTTTCAGAAGGTTAAGAGAAGAACTTCACAAGGGATATATTTTTCCTCACTATAAAGCATAAAATGCCTATGACTCTGGGGGGAGGACAGAGGAAGAATGAGAATATTGTAATTTTAGTGAGGATGGTAGCATCCTCACTAAAATTCACCTCCCTTTGTATTGCTGTTCACAAGCAGCATGTTAACTTGGTAGCTGCTTTAAAGATTTCCTTTAGCTGTGACAATGATACACTGGGATGGGGAGCCATCCACCAGGGCTTTTTATAATTTCTGCTGCCTCAAACAGTTTCACACAATCCAAGGAACACCATGCCATTGGCAGGGCACGCACTTGTGGAGGACATAGGTGGGCTGTGCTCCTAGAGGGAGTATAACAGGGAGGACTTTAGTGATAAAGGCAGAAGGATGGGTTGTGCTTATCACTGCAACACCTGCTGCCAGGCACGTGCTGAATGCAGAGCTTCAGGTTAGGGAGCCAAGCTCTCTGTATTAGGCACACAGATACTTGGATTTTTTCTGCCCTGCACTGAGGCTAGGCTGCTACAAAAGGGATTTGCCTAAATAAGCCAAGAGAAATGTTTCTCAGAGGTAGCAGGCTAACTCCAGGCTGTAGCACTTCCCTTCATCTGAGATTAACAGCGACTAAATCTTTTCTGGAATCTAGAGCAAGGCTTGTAAATCCTATGTCTGACAAGTAAGTTTGCAAAGCACCTGCACAGAAAGGCAGTTTTTATCCATCTTTGGTTCCAGGAACACTTAATTATATGATATAAAAATGCTGTTTATTATTAATAACTTTATTCTATGGAAGCCATCCAAAGCAGCTAAAAATCGGTACAGCTCATGAAACAAACATATTTTCTTCTATATGCTGCCATCTTCTGCTGCACAACTGAAGTTTCCATTTAAGCAGTTACCCTGTATGTTTGGGAAAATACGAGCATGAAGAATATCACTGCATTTTTATAGCTGGTCTAAACAAGTGCTGTTAATCTCACTGTGGCTGTTCTATCAAATGTTTGGCAGTATTCTGCACGAGGCATAAACACTGTAATTCTCAGAGAGATAAGCAGTTTTAGGAAAGCATGAGATATTCAACAGGCAAGATTTCTAAGCTTCCATTGCATCAGTATGTCACAGTGTCAATACAGGTGATGAAGAAACTGCAGCTGCTTACACAGTTCTTTGCCTAGTCCATAACAATCCCCCCTGCACTATGCAGTAATACCTTTTGGTGTCATGTGTGGAAAAAAATGCCTTTCCACAAAGCATATTTTTAGAGGACATAGAATTGCCGTGCATAAACAAAAAAAAAAAAAACAAAACAAAAAAAAAAAAAAAAAAAAGGAAAAGGGAGAAAGCCAATTAAAGACTGGGGGAAAAATACCAAAAAAAGAGAGAATGGATCAATGTAAATATTTGGGTTTCCTCCAAAGATATGGAATGATCCAAAATCCTAACCTCCTCTGGTATAATCCAGAGAGTTTTTCTCCTGGTGAAGACGGCATTACAACCTTCCAGGGGGCTTATAAAAATGAGTGGGAACAACATTTTAATGTGGGCAGATAGTGTTAGGACAAGGGAGAATGGTTTTTAACTAAGACAGAAGAGATTTAGATTAGATGTTAGGAAGAAATTCTTTACAGTAAGGGTAGTGAGGCCCTGGAAAAAGCTGCCCAGAAAAGTTGTGGATGCCCCATCCCTGGAAGTGTTCACAGCCAGGAATTATGTATCTTTTAGGTCCCTTCCAATCCAAGCCTTATGAAAACATCTTTGTTCACAAACTTTTTCCCACAAATCTGTGTGCCTACATGTGTATGTAGGTGGTAGGAGCTATTTTCTGGCACCAGTATGAAGCTCATTAACTGTTCCATTCAGGGGGAGGCTGAGACTGCCTTGACTAAGGGAGACAATCTGAGCTGTATTTAACCATGCTGGGAACTCTTTAAACAATGGAAAAAAAGACCTTCCTCCAGTCATACAGAAGAAACCCTCTTCATAAAATCCATAATAAGATATGTTACAAAGTCAAATTATACACCAGAGTAAGAGCAGGCCAAAAGGAATTTGAGTCTGCCTTCTATAACCCATCCAAAGATTTTCCTCTTGCAATAGCATTTATACTAGGATGCACTGTTTAAAAACAGCTTGGAGAAAGCCTTTGAAAGCAATTAAAAAATTTCTAGGAAACAAATTACATACCTGGAGTCCTTCTCTCACAGCTTCCAGAAGATACGGAACCAGGGAATAGTTCCAAAGGTCTGTGAACCACACTCTGGAGCCATCAACATCCATAGGGCAAGGGAGGAAGAGGCGGGGGCCTGAGAAGTCAAGTTGAGTATTAAAAGGGTGTAACTGGGAAACACACTGAAAATAATCTCAAAATTAAAAGAGCAGTACTGGAACCAGCTCAAGTCCAGAAAATATTGAAACAGGACTACATTAAAGGAGCTAACAGTCTCCTGTTATTAAAAATGAACTGGTGTCCCTTAGCTCAATTTTAGGGCTTCATGAACACTTACAAGTTTTATGGCAAAGCTATGTAAAAGCTGACATCTTTGCTAACAGAGTTATTTCATTAAAAGACCTCAGGTCCAAGGTTTTTATTGCTATAATTATACTGCAGTGTGCAAGCAGGAGAAAATAATTAAGCTTAGGAAATTTACTATCGGGGTATTTTTTTTAATTTAGTTTTTAAAATAGTGATATTTTACTTGAAAGTATTTAGCAACAAAGAACTACCAGGAAACATATGTACTCTCATTAAACTTTCAATTTTTTTAAAGCTTGCTGAAAACTAGAAAAATTCCCACACCTATGTTGTACTTCCAACTGAGACATGGAAACTTAAAAAAAATAATAATATATTCTTCACAAATCTCTAAAATGCTCAGCCTGCATCCTTATTTCAAACTGTTCCAGCAGTGGACTCACCAATGGTTACATCTGAAGAGCTGTGTGTTTCTAGGAAGCTGTTGAGATGATGCCATGTTTTGGGGATCCAGTCAATGATTTTCATAAGCTCATTATTGCGTATGCTCTTTTCTATTTCAGTTTCAATCAGTTTCCTTCTCAGATATCTTCCTAAGAAACCTTTAACAGGCTCTGTGTGATTAGCACACAGCACCCACCTAGGTAGAAGAGATAAATGTCAAGCAGCAATGAATAGCAAATACATTATTTCCTCTTAAACATATAGATAAAAGTAATGTCATAGAGTCTCATTAGTCATCAAGTATAGCACTGCTCCAATGAACCTCACTTCTGCTCACTGTTTCAATGCAGGCATTTCAGGTTCCAGAAGGAATTCAAGACACTGCTGAAGACAAAAGAAAAGCAGGAATGCAATCACCTTCAGCAACTTGCTAGAGGTGCCAGACAGTGTCTTATTTCTTTTACTATTCCCAAACACAATTGAGAGACCCATCAATAGAGGAGAGACGCTGAAACTGAAATGCTTTACTGTGATGAGACACAAGATCAATATTTGCCAAAGAACTGGGCTCAGAAGCAGGGAGCTGTGCAAACATGGCCACAGTAAATACAGAGTGAATGTACCTGAAATTGTGATGCACCTCCAGATTTGGTGAAGAAGAAACTCCTTGGTTCATGGTTCCAATAATATAGGGACTGGAAATATAAAAGCAGTAGGATTTTTTTGAGGGAGAATTCATTAAAATATTCAGAGTATATTCCTTCTTACTATCTGTACTAGGCCAATTTCAAAAGAGTCTGGGTGTACTACAGTCATACATTTAAAATATTTCTGAGGTACCCTTTTAAAAATGTTTATTCCTGTATGATTTCCCTCTTGCACATATGTAGTTTACTAGTGCCCATCTGTAATGAAGAAATAAATACAGCAACCCTGTCTTAATGTAACTCGTAATTTGGCAGTATGCTTAGCTTTTTAATTTCAAAAGCCAATGAATCTCATGAGGAAGATGTATGCAATGATTTTATGACAGAAGTCCCTGTGATATCACTTTTACAGCAGAAGTAACCAATGTTAAAAGCCAATATAAGTTCTAGAAAACATTTTTTTTACTCTTGCTTGAGAATAAAGGACAGTCAGCCAACTTTCTACTTCTGCACTGCTGCAGGAAAACTGTGGGAAGGGAAAATCTGCTAGATTCACAGCTGCTTCTGTATGGCATGGTTTTTCCCAAATTCCCTTATAACAATGTGTAAGCTGTTCTTATGGTACTAATGATCTGCTGTGATCTCACAGGGTGCAAAGGATAACACTATAAAACAGTCAAGTGTTTAAACACATTCTTAAATTTTGTAGTTCATTTACATCTCATTCAGAAGCATGGAAGTCATGTAAATGAAGTGAAGGAGACAGCTACCTTCTTGGCTGAAAGGCATTAAAATTATTGAAGCTCATAATGGCCTTGCAGATGGCCTATGGGAGCCTAAGTTTGCACTGGGACATTTTATTTCGCAAAATAACAAGCAGCTTTTAATGTTTTAGTTGTAAAATCTGTGTGCAAGGAGAGAGAAAAGGTACTACCTACCATTTATTATATTTACAGTTGAGGAAACCATTGAAAATGTCACTTAGTGAACTGATGTGGTGGAGGTTATCAAGAATTATGACGACAGGGAGGTCAGCACCATTGTTGTCAGCACTGCATTGCTCAGCTAAGTTTGCTAGGTATTGTCGCAGATCCTTCAGCAGAAATAATTAAAAAAAAACCAAAAATGAAATCACAAAAAAAGTCCCAAGCCCAGAAAAGATTACAATTAGACCATAGATATAATTTCACTGGAAAAAAAATCAGAAAGCTAAAATGACTGCTAAAGAGTTTTCCTCCTTTGGATCACTCAGCTGGATCTGCACATGCAGGAAAACATGCTGCTTGCACAGGGCAACATTAAAGCCTCACTCTAGGAGAAAACAGAGGTGCTAAATACAAGGCAAATGACTGAAGCATTCTGATTTGGGGGATACATTCCTTAGAAATTTACTGATAAAATATCTTCTATCCAGAGGAATACACATTGCAATAAAATATGCCATTTCCAATGGGCTGAGATGCTCCTAATAATTTTTGGACCTTCGTTCTTTTGAGTGCCACATTTATATATCAAAATCCCACCACCCCGTCACACAATTTTGGTGTATTGAACTACTCCTTTAGATATCTCCTTTCAGCACTCTCACTGAAAATCTGCTGGCACCTTGGAGATGCTTTATCATACCTCATAATAAAATTTGGTGTGTAAATTCTTTTTTCCTGTCAGCTATCTGGCTGCTGTTTAGTGCAGCAGTAAAAGACAGCCTTCTACAATCCAAACATTTAATATTTTTGTCAACAGTTTCTCTTGAGAATTTGAGCTAGTCAAGTTCTATGGCTGTATCTCTCAAGGTATCTAATTTTTCAGGGTTGAACATGCTTTAGTATTATGGACAAAGTTCCTATTGCCATTTTGTTTTCTGGATCAGGGATAGCTGAATCTTTTCTTTTTTAATGGGAACATGCACCTTTTTTATTTCAAGAAAGATTTTTCTTTCCCATTTTATGATCAGATATGTGGTGGTTTGACCAGGAAGAAGTGGGAATTCTGGGATGCTGTGGTCACACCAATGGGTGCTTGGATTTTGATATTGGCACCTGGTGTAGCCAGTGGGGTTTGGACACACCTCCGAGAACACCCAGGGGTTAAAAACCAGAGCTTCGGCCCTGGGAGGCTCTCTTGGGACTTCGAGGGACGGAGGACGGATCTCCCTTCCCCCGTCCAGCCGCTGCTGCTGGGCGGGGGAGGGGCAGCCATGTGGTAGGCCTGGGCCTGGACAGAGATGGGAGTGAGGAGGCCCTGGAGGATGGAAGGGTGGAGGAGCACCAAGAGACATCGGACAGCCAGCCCCCCCCAGGAGAGAGAGAGGGAGAGCCGGCGACGACGAATGTGATAGCAGCCAGCCCAGGAGGAGAAAGGGGGGGAATGCAGTGAGGGAGGAGGTGCCGGCCGGAGCAGCAGCGAGTGTGGGAGTGCCGGAGATCTGGGACAGGCAGAGACTGAAATTTTTAACCCCTTTCTTTTGTGACTGGGACCTCACAAAAATGCTGATCCTCCTCGGAGCTGAATAAGAAGGGAGAAGAGATAAGATAACAAGGACCTGGCCCGAAGGATGTGGAGCCTGGCTGAGTGGGGAGAGATGATTGGAGTGGCCTTTTGGCTGGACTTTTCTTGTGTAGCCATAGACTCAGTTTTATTCCTGTGACACAGAGACTGCACTTAGGGGGAGGCACTGCCTCAGAACCAGGAGGGTTCATTGTGGGGACCCCTCGGCCCCAGGAGGTTGGAAAAAAATGGGGGGGACAGATGTCCCAAAGCAGAGACTGTGCCTTTTTGGAGTGAGACAAGGCATCCTTAAAAGACAGCCCTAAAAACAGCTCTGGTCCATGCACAGTGGTGAGAGCACTGGGCATGGAAGGAAGATGTCACAAGCGGCAAAAGGACTTTCCAGGCGGTGCTGAATGACATGGAAGCACACGAGGTTTCAGCGTGTTTCCAGGGGAAGCCTATGGTGCAAGAAGGACTCCTCTCCTCTTCATGGACTGAAGTTTGAGTATTCTAAAGGGTGGTGCCAGACTGTGCAGTTGGTGATTTGGGGGAACGTATCGGATTGGGAAATTTTGGTGGCGGGGAGGAGGAAAGTTTTTTTTGTAAGGTTTTCAATTTTTTTCCCTTATAGGTTTTTCCTTCTTTTCTTGTAGTTTAGGTAATAAAGTTTTCTTCATGTTTAAGCCGGAGCCTGCTTTGCTTATTCCTGGTCACATCTCACAGCAGACACCAGGGAGAGGGTATTCTCATGGGGGCACTGGCTCTGTGCCAGGCCCAAACCATGACAAGATGTCTCTCAGAGAACATTATAGGTTTCTTCCATGGAATAGAACCATCTATATTATTCAAACACCCTTGGTATTTGACAATGTTGCTTTTTCTTTTTTTTTTTTTTATTTTTATTAAAAACTTAGAAAATTCTACATGAATTTTGACAGAAGTAAAGAAAAAGGGAAAAAACCCCCAACCAATCCAATCCAAAAGCAACAGTGAAACACCAAAACACACAGACCAAGCAGTTTACTAGAAATCCAAAAGGCTCTTTTGTGGGACAATTTTCTTTACAGATGTGTATAGTGTAACAATAGAACACAAACACATTCTCTGCCAAAGTAAATGGCATCACAAATCCTCTGTATAAAGACAGTGAAAAGCAGTTATTTTTGCCAGAATGGTCCTTTTGCCCCTTTGGGATCAGTATGTTCTCCCTTCTTATGTTAGCATTCATTATGTTCTGTGCAAATCAGAAAGCTCTGGGCAAACCCTTTCATTTTTTTCCCCCCAGGAACCAAGTCAGGAGTACACTCAATTCAGGACAGCCAGGTGAATAGCATTATCTGTGGCTAGCACAGTAGCCCTGCTAGAAACCTGATAATCTGAGCTTTGTAAATCACTGGGTATGTGACATGATGTGTGAAGCAATTTCAGTATGGTCAGCTTCTGGACCGATGCACACCAGAAATCATGACAGTTGTATGTCCTCAGGGCTGATTAAGAAACTGAGCCCAGGACAGTAATTTCAAATTACTCCTCTGAAATCTTTGCTTACAAAGGCTGATGTTATCATCATAAAAAAACAAGTTACACTAGTATTACTATATGTTACACTAGTATTACTATATAGCAAACCTTCTGATAAAGGAATTAGACACTTCAAAAATTTAATTTACTTGGGAGTTGGACTCTGCATCTATACTTAAAATGGGTTTCCTCAAGAGGGAAAAAATTGAGACTGCCTTGACAGTGCTTCAATGGTTTGTTTAGGACAGAAAGATCTGGTCCCTGTACATCACTGGGATTGGAGACTGAATTCTTGTAGGAAGAAATGCTAACTGAACAGCAAAAGAGTACACCCCTTAATGGAATCTGTTCTACAAACTGGGCAATAGATTATGTTTTCAACTGTAACTTACCTTGCTTGATTTGTGATCTATGTTAAAAGTTGCAATTGCATCCTCAGTTTTTTTTCTGCCAGATTTAGTTATAATATATTCAGCCAGCCTGTTAGCTAAATAGGTCTTTCCTGTGCCACTGGGTCCCGACAGAATAATTCTGCGATGCTCCATCAGTAAATTAAAGTACCGTTGGGTAATTGGCTTAGGAATTAATGTGTCAAACACAAAACTGTCCAAACTGTTTTCTTCTACTCCTGGGGATAAAAGGAAAGAAAAGAAAAATGGCCTGTCTTATCCTTGCAAAGGTAGTTATTTGGCCCAGCACCTGATGGCATCAGTGCTATGCCCAAAGCAAGGTAAGATAGCTACTAAATCAAATCTTCTAAATCAAATCCCTCTTAAGGACTTCTTTACTGTAGAAATACTGGTATACTTCCACAAAAAATTGAACAGCAGTGGTGAGTTGAGATGAGTGGAAGAGATGAAACCAAAGTAAATGTGAAGAGAAGGATCAGTGAGGCAAAGATCTATGTTTCAGACATTACTTACAATGATGACATAAAAAAGGTCAAACTGACAGCCACAAGAGTTACCAGTTATCACATCAATAAAGTTCTCCTGAAGGCCCCCTCTCCCCTGCAATAGCAAATCCCTAGAGCACTTGAAATGTACAGAATTTTTCCTGTGGAACTGAATAAAGCATTTGTATTTCTCATTTTAATCTCTGTTTTGGGGTTGGATTTTTGCCACTATTCAGAAATCTGTACTTTGTTTTGATTTGGCAATCAGGCAGGGGAGGACAGACATTTTTAGATTTCCCTCTAAAGGCTGTGATGGATATTATGTAATGTCTTACAGGCAGTTTGTGATAAATGTGCCCTCAAACTAGAGACAATACAGTAAGGTCAGGTGTAAGAAAATAAACATAAAAGGATAGGGAACTGTAGTGTAGAACTCTGTGGTATCTGCAGAAGTATTCTTTGGGTTTTACCTTTCAGGTTCACAGTGATGACGTTATTATCTCCAACCAGATATCCACAAGGCAGCAGTTCAGGCACTTCTAGGCTATGGGCTCTAGTTACATCCCCTATACAATAGCTAGCAATGCAGTCAGAGCTTAAACCCAGGCTAGTAGTTGGATCCACTCGAAAAATATACTCCTGAAATTATATGAAAACATAAGTCATAAAAACATTTATTGAATGAAAGCTATTTGGAAAACTGCCTACAGTTATAGAAAAAAGAACTGCAACACTGAGAATAAAGCTTAATAGTAGTTGGTGTTAGCTATATATCAAAAAAACCTCAAACCAAAACAAAAACTTGGCAAGACAACTCAAAGAATATAGAAATTTTCTAAAATGAAAAAGAAAATTGTAATAATACTTGAGCAAATTTTTCAGTGTCTTACCTTAAAGAGACGTCTGATTACACCATCTAAAACATCCCATTTTGTTTTTCCACTGACTCCAATTGATCCTATCAGGTATGCATGTGGCTTTTGATCCTGCAAAGAGATATTTTTGGAAACTGGACTAAAAAAGGTGCTAATTAGTTTTCTGTGAAGATTCATAGTCTTCCTAATGAATAATAAGAATATTATTTAGAATGAGAGGTAACAACTTTGGTAATAATCTCTGTGCCAGAAGTAGGTACAGATTGTATTACTTTGATACATCTTTATAAAGAAAGGAATACAGAATCTTGTTCTGCTCTTTGATTGCGTCTGTGTTTTTAAAGAGATGACTAAAAATAAAGGTTGCACTGTATTTGTCATTTTTTACAACACAAAACATGAAAACATGACAATACAACTTTTCAGCAGCAAATTCACAGTTGCACCCTAAGGAGATCAATGCATAGATCTAATTTATAATGACTTAGAGACAGCAAGTCCCAGGACATCTTACTACTAATTAAACTAAGAATTAGTAGTGTCTAAGCCACCACAAAGGCATAAAGAGGCCATATGGCATTAGTCTATGGAGTGTGCCTAACTGTATTGAGCATGGATGACAGAAGAGAGCCGCAATCTATGAGATACTTCCCTTCAGTTCCTGGCTTAAAATACTGAAAAAAATTTGACCTACTATATGCCAGCATTTGCTTGAGCTATAGTTCTGTTCTGGGTAATGCACTTACCTTGGCTCGACTGTAGCCTTTGTTTATGGTGACTAAAATTTTGACACTATGACCTTCTTTGTGGAGTGCTCCATCAGTGACATCATCCAACAATATATCTGCATTAAAAGAAGGGAAGTGATCAGTCAGAAAAATCACATGAATTATGTTCACATCATCCGTTCAATATTTGTTCAATGGATTTAAAAGTTAACGATTTGTTTAAAAAGAAAGGCTGCCATGATAACAACTTGCAATTGTTGTAATCTGTACTTATTCCTGATTCACCATTTCTGTTGGAGGTTAAAAAAAGTTACAAGTTGTCAATTTTTGTAGGATTATTAGGAGTTTTAATCATGCAGAAAGGGATAAAGAATCCACAAATAAATAAAATCTTGCATTATAGTCTTGCCCTTGCTTTCCCTATTGGAACTTTTTCAAAATTACAGTATGTTCACAAAGTAATGTTGTTTAGATCCTAAATTAAATGTATGTCTTTGGGCACTCATTTGTGCTCTTTAGAATGTTGTACAAAGAGAAAACAAGAAATCCTTGCATTGATATTTCTGCTGTTAAGTTAAATAGCATTTAATTTCACTTTCCAGATGATTCCTTTGCCTTCTGCACATATGCCATGGATAGAGTCCTTTTCACCCCCACTAGAAAACCACTTTGGATTCCTCCAAAATACATTACTCTATTCACAGCCATTCCTCTAAGGAAAGGCTTCCTTTTTTTTGGAGGTGAAGAGTGATTTTGATCTGCTCTACACCTCTGTTTCTATCACTTCATTAACTCCTAAAATGAGAAAGCAGATGTATTTCTGTTAAAGGCTGGGCCTACAGCTTTATTGCAAGTGATAAAACTGCTACTTTCTTCTAGAAGTTCTCTCTGAGATTTTACTGTTAGACATTCAAGCTAACTATAAAATTAGATGAGATTATGGATTTGCATTTTCTTCAAAGGCCAGCACAGTAATCCATTAACCTAAAACCTGTTCATTATTAGTGTGAAAAACATCGACTTCATGACATAGTCTGCACAAGGTCAGATTTCATCCAAATTAAATGAGGTCCCAGTAAGATTCAGTCACTTGTTCAAAGGAAAACTAAAGAAGGTTTATGAATATAATTTCAATTAATGTATTAAAAATAAGTTTTCAAGTTAGAAATTTGATAACATACATCCATATCTAGAATGCAGATTCTGCTATTGGTTTGGGGTGTTCCTTTGTTTTTTTGTTTTGCTTTTTGGGTGGTTTTTTTTTTTTAATTATTAGAACAAAGAATCTTTTTTTTGGTGGGTTTTAATAAATCTATGCTTGCTTTGTTCCAGGCAGAAAGATTTTCTGTGTCACCACTTAATGTTTCACTTCACTTGTGCTTTGGCATATTTGACAAACCTTTGAGCAAAGCTAAGAGCTTTGATAACGTCATTGTCATTGTTTGTCTGAGGGCAAATTATGATATGATCCCCCCGTGAAATTTTTCAATCTGTAAATGACCCGTATGTAGCCCTTTAAATTCATTCTTCTTTAAGTCTTTAGGAATGAGGAACCACTCTGTAGCAAAAGAACAAATTCCACTTTCTAAGAGCTCTCTCTTTCACTGATACAAGGGGCTGAGAAGATGCCCAAGGGCCTCTAATCTCATGGTGGTGCTAACTGTTTTAATTTTCCCCTGCTAGGCCTTCTTTTTAGGCATGCTGTGGTTACCTCAGTTCAATTCTTGTCAGAGCTCTGGCACTCTGGGCCAGTCCTGTACTGGTCCTTGTTTGCTCCTTTCACTGCAGTGACTGACTGAAATAGGGGTGTCTCTGACCCCCACACCCCTTCCCAGGCTGCCACTCACCCTGATACCCTGATCTGGAGGGTGCCATCACACCCTTAAGGTAGTGACAGTGCACAGCTTGGTCATTTCCAGATGACTGGTTGGTTGGAGACATTGCTCCCAAAAAGTGCAATGGTATTTTTATAATATGAAGAGTGAAACCACTCAATTCTCTCAGCTTAATCCTCATCATGATTAACCTCCCCATATCTCAGGGAGTTGTGTTCAGTAGTACTCCAGCTGTCTCAGAAATCCCACAAGACTTGGTGGGAAGCGTTCACCCTTCCAAGTTCTCTGGCATGGCAACAAAATGATCATCATAATGATCAAAAATTCTAGATTCATAATCAAATGAAATTCTCCACTCCTCATTAGGCACTCTTCTATCTTTAATTTCTTGTAATGAAAAGTAATTACTTTTCATGTGAGAAAAACATTTAGAACAATAACACAGAAAATTATATCAAGTTTATGAAATTATGGAATCATTGAGGCTGGAAACACCCTTAAGATCATCAAATCCAACCACTTCTTCCAGTCATCCTGTTTTTCTTTCTTTCCCCTGTTTTCCTCTTCCCCTTTCTCTTTTTTTCTTCCAGCTTTTATTGTTTCTATTCTTTTGCTGAACACTTCCTCATAATTTTCTTTATTTTCGTTCTTTCATCTTATCTTTTACCTTCTCTTTTCTTTCACCCATTCCTCTTCACCCATTGTATTCTTCCCTAGTTCCCCCTCCTTTTCTTCAGACCTTTCTTCCTACATGTTTATTCCTGTATCTAGACAGGGTTAGTTCCAAGCAATGAAGTGCTAATGAAAGGCTGCTACTCATGAAAGACATTCTATAACCACCATATTGCAAAAAAAAAAATTACTTTTGCTTTGTTTTTGTTTGTTTGTTTTTAATATGTGTGGATCTGTGAGCAGTTAAATTTTTTCTCCCTGCTTTTGCAACAGCTCGTTGCATGTTGAGGCCTAGTTCAGGGTCCTCCATGCTAAAAGTTAAACCCTTCAAAGAGTTGTAATGTAAATCAAAAATATACCAATTTTCATACAAAATCTGATATTAACCAGAAAAAATGTTCTAATATCCGTGCAATCAATGACTGGCAAGATAATATGACTAACTGCCAATCCAAATTACAGTCAGTTTGGCATATTCCCAGCTGTACTCTTGCCTAGACTCTTTCCACAATTATTAGCCACATTTTTATTACTTCCAGAGACTGCATCATAATTTCTGTGGCGTCTATGCTAATGAGTGCTGCTTTGCTCCTGCTTTACTCCTAGTTCTACTCTTAGAGACAGCACTTCTGTTTCTTGGCTACATTATCAAAACAAATGTAGAAGGCTTATTATCATAAACTCCATGGCATGGAAAATAATCAAATGTTGATGCTCAGGATGTGGACCCAACTTCTGCTTGCTTTCCTTCATTCATAGACGACAATGAGTGCCTAATAGACCAGGAGGGGTTTGGTTCCTGTGGTAAATGGTGATTTGGTTCAACATAGGCTAGCTGGCTGTACCAATTAAAAAAATGTAAGGGATAAAGCTAACTGAGACCACCTTCTGCCTTAGCTGCAAATATGAAGTCAAGTTAAGGGAGCTAAATGAATGATCAAAGACCTGTAAACAAAAAGAAGAAAGTTTCACATACTATACTCATATTTATCCCATATGGGCAAGAGAATGTATCAATACAGTTGTCATGTATACTTCAACAAATATTTCTTTTCTAAGAAATTGTAAATTGGATGACCGAAGAGGATTGTAAACTTCATAGGCAGAGAGTGTCATGGCTAAGAACAAAGCAAACATAATGAACAGTCTGTTACTGCTGTTCAGGTGCCTCTAAAAGCTACATTTCAGACATGACCACCAGCATTCTTCCTCTTCTCTGTTACTGAATGTATATCTGATGTTAACCTCAATGATATGAGGTGTTTTAATTTCCAGTCATGCCTCTCCTATGTGGCCCATTAAGGGGCTGAAAAAAATTGTACCAACTGCTGAGGCATGCATGTGCCCAAAGCATGTTTACCTGATGTAACAGATTCTGTGATGTTTAAATTGTTCAGAGAAAGTCCCAGTGACTGCCGTGATGAAGATGATGATGTGCTGCTTGAGGACTCTGATGATGGCCGGGCAGGCTTTCCGCTATTTCCAGTCTCTGCCTTCAAGCGATCATTCTCTGCTTTCAGTATCTCAATTTCATTCTATAGACAAAATAAATCAACACCAAAGCACAGGAGGTTATTCTTTTGGAAAACCACCACTGGTGGCTAGGCTGGTGATGCTGTCCCCCTGACCCAGTTAACTGGCTTACCACTTTCACAACACAAAGAAAACTGGACGGCCTTTACTTCTTAAATGAAGGGAAAGCCCCCAATAACCTTATTTTTAGATCCTAAACACTATCAGCTTCAAGCTTTTGTGCTTATTGTACAGTTGACCATAACATGAGTGTGGTCATAATTTTCCCAGCTATCCCCATTTTTTTTCAGCTACTTTCTATTGTCAAATTCCTAAGGTAACAGTTAGTTAAGAAAGTTACTGGATACGTCAATGTTTCTAAAGACTCAGAAAATTATTCCTGTCATTGAATATAAAATTTAAACATAACATCACAGAGAAATTAAATTAAAAATGAAAAATTAGAAATTGATAGTTTAACAGTTTCATAACACTTCTTGCTATCAAATAAGACTTTTTGATCATTCAAACATGGGATTGTTAACATAGCAGTGAGCAAATTCTCTCTGATGAAAAAAGACAGTGACAGATGAATCAGAACAACTGCAATTTTTTAGCTAAATCCTCTGTGCTGCCAAGTGATAATTGAATGTACAATAATAAAATGAAAAAGCCTGAGAACAGCCTCGTACCATCTAAATCTAGCAGTTGCTTAACAAAGTGCATTACAAAGCAACTGCTTATTCTTGCAGATGGTTCTGCACATCAAATTTATTTCTAAATTCACATCACCCTGGTAAAAGTCTCAATTTTTAATGGAGGCTAAACAGCTATATTATACAAGTGAAAACATAAGGGATAGATAGCATCACAAAAACCCCTGCTTCAGCTACAAAAGGATTAGATCACATACACACAAGTGAGAAGACAGTGAACGGGAAGGGACAAACCAGCACAATAGTAACAGAAGGTAATAGATGGGTATAGCAGTTTAGTCTAGGGTTCAAATCAGTAGCCACTCTGCAATTTATGCTTATTAATTACATAGCTCTTAGCAGTCTTCCATTCACTTGAGCTTTAGTTTTTTAAAGTGCTTTGAACCTAAAAATATTCACGTATCACTTCCACCAGTCCTATTTTTTCCCTTTACCAATCCTCATCAATCCTCTAAAATATCAAATTTTGGCAACTGCAAGGCAGCTGCCTGTTCTTTTGGGTGAACTTCAGAAATGGTCATTACCATGAGCAGTATCTCAACTAGCTGCCTCTGCCCAGATTTGAGGAAGTTCAGACTCTGGAAAAATGTGCCTACAGCAGACTCCTCTCTCTGGAAACTTCACCTGATTCAGGCACTCATCTCCCAGTATGAGACTGTCATCAGATGATAAGCCTTCACATCCTTTTCTCCTTTTCACGTTCTTTTCCTCACAGTTCCTTAAAAACCTTTCAGTGCCTCGAGAGCAATGCTTTACTTATGTCAGGACAAATGAAACCACATTTATGGACCAGTTCTTGATAAGTCTTCCCTCTAATTGAAGTTCAGCCGAATATCCCACACTAATTTTGTCACCTGGAGTTGTGAGCACCTGGGAGGATGGCAGGTACCAAAGATGTTTAAAGACCTGGCTGAAACTGATACAGGCACTGTGTAAACAAGGAGGTCTAGAAAAGACATCAAGCACACCATTTCTGTAGTTATGAAATCAGGTGCTACAGGCATCTACACACAAATGCCTTACAGTCACCTGACCTAAGCACCCAACAGAGAGCAATTCAGCTGGCAAGGCACTGGGCTGGATTCAGCTGAGGAAATGTGGGCTTCCAGTGGCATGACAAATATGGTCTTCCATGGAAGAATGCTAAACTTTCATGTCCTCTGCAGGTGCAAATACTTAAGCTGGTTCAAATGGTAAGAAGTACCTATGCTCAAGGAACTCTATTTCACCCTCTGTACCTATCTTGGGGTAATTTTAGGACAGCTCTTTAGCCCTCACTACTACAGGACTAAAACTCGACTGACTACAACAGAAGTTTATCAAGTAGCTCATTCCCAGACTTTTAAATGTAACCAACGCTGTCTCAACCTGAATGCCCAGCCCATGGCCTTGATTCTGTTCCCCAAATACAGATTTACAGTGCCTTCAGGGATTACACGGGTATCTTAGCTGCCATTACAGAAGGGCCCAGTTCCACTGAAGTATTTATGTCACAATGTGTGGATATTAGAGATACTTTTGGGCACCCACCATGGCAGTAGGCATTGGCACGTGAGCAACCAAATTGAGACCCATAAAGCTCTGTGCTCCACTGAAGAACACTGCCATCCTTTTGCATCCTTTCAGCCTCCTGAAAGGAAAAATCTTCTAACAAAAAGAAATGTGTTCAAAGAGGAATTGGGGCAGTGTAACAAAACAATATAGCAAAATTTTATGATGCTGGATACAGTAATTAGCTCAATTTTACGTTCTTTGCTTTGGCAAGCCATGACTGAATTAGGAATCAGAAATGATGAAACAGTATGCACATAACATCCTGGCCCCCTCCATGACTCAAGGATTTAAAACGCTGTAGAAATCACTTTTTGATCTGCTTCTCTGTCATGTTGCTAACCCCAGTTATAGGCTTGAGATAGTAAATATCCTTTGGGCAGGGATTATGTCTTCTTCCATATCTCTTAAACACATTTTAGCTATTAATATACATGCTAAGAATGTCTTTATTAGAAGGTGAACACTTATCATACCCATCCTTCAGAAGTACTGTCAATCCAGCAATTTACTTTACATTGACAGTTTTTTGGTGCCTGAAACAAAGTCCTGGGAAAGGAAACACATCAGTCATACCTTTGGTGTGCATCCCTGTCACCAGTTAAGCTGCTGCACTGACCTGCATGCGGTTCATGGCTTCCCGGATCTGATCCAGGTGGTGTGCAGAGCTGAGGGCTTCCAGACGGATATCCGTTAATTTGAGCTCCTTCTCCCTCAGCTCGCTTTTTAGCTGAAGAATAATTTCAGCCTCTGCCTCTGTGCACTCACAGATCCTAAAGAGGAGCAGGAAACAGGCAGGAGATTAAAGGAATGTTCTCTCCCCAAAGCAGTGTCATTATTAAATATCAAAGAACAGAAAAACGCTTGCTGCTGGTGAAACCTATGAGTGAAGAAAGAAACTTATCAAAGAAACATGAAAACGATCAAACTGCAAATTAAAAAAGGAAAAAAAAGTCCCCTCCAAAAGAAGTGATCAGATTGCTTTATGACTTTTTAGTTTAGCTCACTATGGTGAAAAACAAATTCTTAACTACTTTTCAGGTATCTTTGAGTGTCTAGCATCCATTGGTTTTAATTGTATTTTTTACTCATAATTTCTTTGGTGCAAAGTTTATGGTTTCTCTATGCAATGGTCGTCAGAACTGATGTGTGCTGATTAAACTGTACTGCTGATATTTATTATTTGTTAGGCATCAATATTTTCCTCTGATATGAATATTACACAAAGGGACAGTCATTGAATAGTCTACAAGATTTTGATCTGTAATGGTTTTGATTTGTGATGGCTGATGTTTTGCCTATAGCCTGTGATTTTGTAGTGTATAATATAAGAAATCATGCGGGTTGGTTTTTGTTTTTTTCCCTTGAAGACTGGATTTCCATGTGCTTATATGCATATATATATTTTCATATGCATTTATTTTAATGAAAAAACCATTGTAAGAAAAGATTGAAACATGACTGGCTCAGGGACCCACAACCGTCCAGCTCTCTTGTTAGACTGCTTTGCATCTTTGTATCATCATCAGAACCACCAGTAGAAAATAAAACACTGAACTTTGGCTTGTTACACTAAGCAGTATTTCCAGTCAATTCAGCAAATGTTATTTGTTCTTTATTACTGTGACTATAAATAGTTAATATTTTCAGAAAAATCTCAATATGAAAAATATTTTATGAAAATAAGTATTATTATTGTGATTATTACTGCTAATATTTAAAAACGAACAAACAAAAGAAACAAAGGTCAGCATTTAATTGCCAGAATGCATGCAAACACATTTTGGGAAAGAAGATGCAGCACTCTTCAGGGTAGCAGTTGGGCACACAACTCCATGCCCCACACTCAGTTTTACCAGGATCTATGCCTGTAGACCACGCGGCCGTTTGGCCTTTTCTCTGATGCCCAGACTAGATATGACCTGCACCCACATGTATTAGACAGATGCAATTGGAAGAAAGTAAAGGGAATGGTTCAGAACGCGAAACCCCATCAAGAAAATATACTAAGAAATCGTAAGCAAAGGGAAGATGAAGTTCATGGCAAATAAATTACATGTCAAATAGAGGAAGAAAAATAATGAATATCATTCAAAATATGCACAAATGTTTTAAATGTGATTAAAAATTAAGAAAGACATACACCAGGATTTTTTTTCCGGAATATTATGGTATAGCTCTTTCTGTCATGTGTCCATACCTTCCTATGCTAAGCAAATAAGAAATGAAATTTTATTTCCATGCATATTCCATTTACTAACTAATAAAACAGTCATGAGACTAGAATTCCTTGAGTGCCTTAAGAAAATTAATTATGATCTGATTATTCTCAATTAGGAGAAGGAAAGTAAAGCTAACATCAGTAGTAGACATTTTTTGGTTCAAAGATGTTGATTTCCCAATATCAGAAAGAGTTATGAGTTTAGCAGAGTGAAATAAAAAGCAGAGAAATACGAATAAGAAGGAGCTAGGAACTCCATAGGAACATATCAGATATTCAAAAAATACTGAAGAAAATCAGACAGCTGTTGACTGTTCACTTGTTCTCAGACCTGAAACCTTCAGGGTGGTGATTTGAATAAAATAAAAATAAAATCCCACAAAAAAATGCAAGCTGATAAAAGAGAGGAAATAGAATAAAATTTATATACACCAGTAGCTACAAAATAGATAAAGTAATAACAGGAGAAATAAGTATACTGTAAAAATTAGAAAATATATATATTTAAGAATTTTTTTAGAATGTCATGAAAAAAGGTAACAAGGAAACATTAGCATTTGGCCTTTGCTAAGTGGATACTATAAAGTTGCTAATGGTGCAGGGAGGGCACAACGCAGTCTTTTGGAAGTTTGTATAGCTAGGTGATTTTGGGTAAAATCTGTGAAAGGATGATAGATTATGACTGAATAAAGACCTGCTGCAGAACCAGTGTGCAAGTGGTGAAGCTCGCGAGAAATCTGACAAATGGATGGAGCTCAGGATTAGAAGACCTGAGCTGTTGACAACGGCTTCTGAACTGCAAATGGCCATGCTGGAGGAGGTCTGCTTCCCAGCCCACCCCATTTGCCAAGAGAGACACTTACGCAGATGCTGACTGTGATGGTTTCATCGATGTTGTTGCACACTCTCCTGAGCTGTGGGGCAATTTAGGTGAGGAAGGAAGAGAGGAATCTGTCAGCTCTTCTATGTCTGAATGTGAGGAAGGAGGTTTGGTGGACTTTTTCTTTCCAAAGGCCTGTTTGAAAGAGCTTCTTAGCTGGAAAACAAATACAGTGCAAGATTATTTTCCTCATCACAGCACTTTGTGTGCAGCTCATGTTTTGAAGAGTTAGTTTGCAGATGCCACCCTAGCCACTGCCTGAGGTCAGTATGCAGAAGCAAGGTATTAACATATGCAATACAGTATCTCTAAAAACATGATACAGTGCTTTGTTTTGACTTTATTAATCCAGCGCAGCGCAGAAGTAATGCTATGGAGATAGTGCAGGATTGAGTGGTACAGCTATTGGGGAGGGGTGCTCATTTAAAGCCATTAAGCCCCAGTGGAATCCCATTCCCATGGCATTCCCTTCAAGGGGTGGCTTTAAATAACCACTTTGCATCTAGGTACAGGCTCAACTAAATGCTGAAATCAGAAGATAAGTCAAATTTATAGATTTGCCAATTTATCTTCCCCATTAAAACTTTGAGTGGTCAAACTGTGCAAACTCTATGATTTGGATCACAATCAAGAGGATCTAAATGGGAACAAGAGGTTTGCCTTGTTGTACTACTGAGAAGAATGTTAGCTGAAAGGTATACATGGCTTGTTGCAGATTCCTATAGAGTGGTAGGATTACTGAACATACAAGCATTGCCTTTTCCCTCTAGAAGCTTGTATCCAGTATTGAAAAGGGACAGAATAGCCAAAGAGCCATTTATTTCAGAAGCCAAGATGACAACAGTTTTGTCTCCAGTTAAAATTAACTATGTCATTTGTTCAGACCTTTGTCTAAATACAGAACTTACTCATCTTAGGAAAAATACAGGTTTTATTTTTCTTTTCAGAGAGTTGCTCTGGTCAAAACTGTACAGAACACAACGACCAGCTGGTTCCTCTATGAAAAAATGAGGACTTCAAACACATTATTTTCATGGTAAAATTGGAGAGGGGAGTGTGACCACTGATCTTAATGAGAAACAATATTTAAGTCCTTTCCAGCTCATGATGTCTAAGGAGAAAGAAATGGATTTTGGCTACACTCCCCCTTTCTATAGCCTAAACTTGGAGATTAAAACGAATAAAGACAAACTGAGAAGACATACAGGATAATCTGGTTTTAGAAGGTATAAAAGCCTACTGCCAAAATAAATAGCAATCATGCCAAGATAGGGGTTTTTTATAGATGCATGCCAACTTTTCCATGGTTTATATTCACCTCACTTCCTCTAGAGTTCACCTTGCAGAAACATGAAAGAGTGTGGAATTACAAATCAAGGGAATGAAGGCTCATCGGTATTTTAAAACAAATGTTTATGCAGATAATATTTTAAAAACAATAAAACATATTTTCTGATTATTTATTGAAAGTATTTAATTAAATCTTTAGCAGTATGTGATATTTGTATGTTCCACTTGAGCAACATCTTAATTTCTTAAAACACTGTAGTATTTTTAAGTGAGAATTCTTAACTGATTTCAACTCCTTCCATAGCTGGGTAATATATTTGAATCAAGCTTTTGAACCAAACTGCAACTGAAGAAAAATCAAACACGGTTTCAATGTGGCCCAGAGGTGGTTTTTGGTCACAACAGCTATTTTAAATTTATGATGGTGTTCTTCTTTTCTTGCTGTTGTAATTGTTGCTTGTACTTTTGTTTGTTTTAATTACTCTGACTTATGCAAATAAAACCCTGCTGATATTCAATAATTTTTAGCTTGCTGGTAGTGTCACAGTACAGATACACATGAATTTCTTTATACCCATCTGGCCTCACAAGAACATTGTAATGAAATGAACCATTATGTTACTCAGACAGAATAGCTAGAAGAGAGGCTTAAACCTGCTGAGTACTCACCCAGTTTTTCTTTTTCTTTTTTTTTGAATCAGCATCATTACCACTGCCAATACTGGAATGACTTGTAGCGCTGTTGATACTGGAAACACTTTCTGAAGAATGTTGCCGCCTTATACGTAGATCTAAAGAAAGGATGTTACTGTGAAATCACTTTCAATATATTAATAATAGTAATGTTAATTTTTATATTTATGTAGCATCTGCCTCCTCAAAGGCAGTCTAAATGAACATAAATGGCACTGATGCTAGCAGTGCCTCAGATTCAAGCTATTGAAGCTTGTGAGAAACCATATAAGGACCTAGGGGGATGCACACAATTAGTCCAATACTTAGGGGTTTCTCAAACTAGGCTGTTCTTGCCCAGAAGGCAATGAACCTTCACAGCAATCTATGCACGTGTATCCTCATAACTGAGCACAAGGATTACGTGACATTTCAGTGCCACATGTACTGTAGTTCTGAGGAGTGTAGGCACTACTCAACTTGTAGCAGCCCTAATCAGTGTTCAGATTCTACATTCTAATATACCCCGATGGAAAGAAACAGGCAAGAGTTCATTAAAAATGAATGAAACAAAATAACCAGGAAGTGGAGAATATTAAAAATGGTTGGTGCAGCTTCTGAGTTTCAATTTTTTAGAGGTCTCTGATAACTATATATTAATCACTGGAAATTATTTTGCAGAACATGCCCACTAATATGAAGGGAAATTACTTTTTAGGTTATTTTCTACTTCCTAGAAATTTGCTTTGATACACTCAAGTCATGCAGTGAAATGACCTTAAGGCAAACACCTAAATAATGACCTCTCTAATGGAAGATCAGTAACACTCTCAAAAACAAATACCATATTATTTTTTTCAAGTAATTTCTTTGCTGTTGCTTATCAGCAGGCACTTTTGAAGTATGTATTTATCATGCAATATCGGCCTAACTGTAATGACAAATTAATTTGACATCTGGAATTTAATACCTGCTTTCCTGCACTGATTTAGCACTTCAAGAAGGAGCTGAGCTGTTGTCAGCCTGTCTCTTACCAACAAGAACACCAATTTACGAAGCTACAGCTTTGACTGGATTCCCAAGCTCTAACCATGTTATACTGTAAGACCTCATTTGTGTCTTGGGTGTACTTCACTAGTCAGTTGCAGGAACACGATTATCTCTTGATCAATTCCTGGCCACCCTGCTCTAAGAAGATAAAGCTCCAGGAACTTTGGCAGACAGGAAACTTGGGCAAGGTTTCCAGCTCTGGAAATACCACAAGTATGCCTACCACTCACTTCAGAATGTGCTTTGCCTTGCAACAGAGCTCCCAAACAACAGAAAAGTAGTGACTTAGCTTTTTTTTTTTCCCTGGGGAGAACTTCTGCATTTATTTTGATAAAGACAAGCCCATACCTTTGTGGGTATGATCAGGGCCATTCAAGGCTCCTTGAATAGCAGCTTGTGCAGCAGAATTCTGGGCTTTCAGCATTTCAATGGTTTCCCTTAGCTCTATAAGCTCAGATTCCTGTGGGAAGAGCAAAGAGAGATCAAAATAATGGCAAAAGAACAATGTTTGTCTAAGCTGAAAGAAAAAATTGCAAGGGAAGAGTGTTCAAATTAAAGATCATGGGACTGCTTGGGTTATCAAAAGGGCAGCAATAAAAAGAATGCATACTTTCTCTCCAAAGATATTGAAGTTAACTAACAAAATCTTTTTCATTTACTCTATATAAAACAATCATGCTATTTTTAAGAAGAAAACATTTTTAATTAGGAGTAATCTAAAAAGGGTCTGAATTGACTATAAAATGAATAATTAAGAAAAGCTCAATGACTTCGTTGCAAAATACAATGAAGCCATTTGAAGTACGTCCTTTAATATGTGAGGCTACTGTTTAATGGATGAATTCAAAAGACTTAATTTGTTAAATACTAATTTAATTAAAAAGCCCCTGTTTAATAGAAATTGTCCTGCAAGTCGAAGTAAAATTATTCCACTTGAGTGCAAGAAGTTCTGTATCAGAATGCACAGCTGATTTTATTAGAAAATATATTTTATTATTGCTTTTATAAGCAATATTTTATTTATTACTTCCTGTCCTTCCAGTCTCCTTCCTATATAATTAGGGTTAAAGGAATTTAAACTCAACAATAGAGAAAAGAAGAGAAGGAAAAGAATAAGTTTTAAATCTTTTGGGAAAGAAACTTGGAGATGATCTGTTTCAATGTCACTGCTTAACTCCTTCTGGAAAGAAAACCTGATGGATTTATACTTCGTAAAATAGTTAAAAGTTTTGTTTTTAAGAAAATTCCATTGTGACTGTGTTGTTTTTCTTCCCCCCCGCCCCAGATGAAAAAAAGGCAAACAATACAAATATTTTCTATCCAGTTCACAATGTCTTGCAACATTTCATCTGTTGGTGCTCAACCAGACTCTGAAACGTTATTTTTGTAGACAGTTACAGACTGCAGTGGTGACTAGCAGCTCACAGATAAACATGTTCTTTCACAGTTTGGGTCAAGGAGACCTTTCCATTAATAGGACATTGTTGAAAATTCATAAGTTGCAGAAGTTCAATCCTGGAAGGTGCTAAGCAGCCTCTTAATCCTGAGCTTGGTAAAAGGACTCACATTAAATTTCTTTGTATCAGGTTCAGAGTATTTTTCCCCCCATTAGATAAATAGCACAGTGAAAAAGTGAAAACCCAAACTGTTTACTTATGGTTAGGATGCCTAACCTTTATTAACCTTCTCAATTAAGCTATTTTTCTCTACTTAAACTTCTTTGTTTCCTGAAATTCCATTGTTCTGGTGGTGCTGGGAGGCTGGAATGAAGCACTGCAGCAGCTTATGATAAATTTTTGTTACAGGATCCTTCAGTATGGAGTAAACCTGAAGTCATGCATGTTTTCATTGAATTCTGGAAATGAAAGATTTTAGTGTCCAACTGTTTTATGATACTATCTGTGTAAACCTGATACTGCACAGTTTTTTCCACATGCTGCTGGACATTTATGAAAAACTGATCGCAGCAACCATTAAAGAAAAATCTGTCTTGTTGTCACAGATGTCCCTTTTTCCTTTTAGTGTTCTTTAAACCAAACTCTAACATAATTTTCTGACTATTTTCTACAGTAAAGCATCCTCTTTGACCAACCTACCTTTTGTTCAGCAGTCATTGTTAGACTTTGCAGTCGGCCTGTCATATTTCCCAAGCTTTTTTCAAAAGCTGCTACTAGATGAGCCTGTGAAAGAAAGACAACACAGGGAAATTTTCCCAGATCTATTTGGTTTTTAGAAGTATGTTTTTCCTTCAAGCACATTTTCTCCAGCTCTTTAATATTAGTTCAAACTCAGACTGAGCTAAGTTGGATAGATCAATCAGCCAAATGCACCCAGTGTTCCTCAAGCTTCTTTAGCTCCCAATGAGATTAGCTCAGGTATCTCTGCCTGGAAATGAATTATGGATTTAATGCCTGAATTTAAGTTTACTGATGTATTAGCCAAAAGTAGTCTGCTCCCAAAGAGAAGTCCAGGAGCAATTATTTTCAATTACTGGACACTTCAAAACAGGAATTCAAGCACTTTATCTTGAAAAGCAAATTTTAACTTCAGAAATAAAAACCTTCAGAAAAATCCTAAGCCTTAAACAAAAAATATCACAGTTAGTCTATTAATACTATATTGCTCATATATGTCTGTGTGTGTATAAAATATATTTTGTAAAATATAAATATAACATTTATAATGTGTGCAAATATATATATATAAAACAAAATAAAATCCTGAAAACTGGAAGTCTTACTTCTCAGTATAAAAAGCAATAGAGTTGAAACAGATCAAAATATTAAAAAAAAAAAAAAAAACAACTTCTGTCTGGTTTTTATTTTTTAAACAACCGGCATCCTACACTGTAATCAAACTAAATTTATACGAATTATACTTAATCAGATCTAACTGGCACTGAGCTTTGCAGGGCAAAGAAGAGCAAATGGTCGTAAAAATCCCAATATGCTAAGCCAGGGAAAGTAGAGCCAAGGGAAAATAAAGATTTAATTTTTAAGGAAGTCCATATAATCCCGTCCATTTCTCTCCCAACATCAAATAGTAAAAGCATAAGGAAATGCTTATTTTCTCATTACCATCTCAGAAGTGGTAATAGACAAAGTCTCCAACCATTGGCACATGGAAATATAACTCAAACTCACCATATTTATATGCACAAATGGATTAACTGAGCTTCCTCAGGGAGAAAATTTAGTTTTTATTATAGCAGTTCAGGCACACACAGTGCCTGGCAAATTTTTCAGTTGCAGATTTGCATGCTTTTACAAGCATAGTTGAAATTGTTTGAATGTATGCGGTTGTACTGAATCTGAGGTATAATCAAGAAAAGACATGGTCCAAAAAGGATTTTGTTCTGCATTTTAGGAGAGGGAAAAGAGCTTCTTGCCACCTTCCTCTGTATATTGTCCCTCAAACAGAAGAAGATTACCATAAATATAATAGTGGGCTACTTATGCATCTCTGCTTCAGAGCTGTTGTACTGATGAGTGACTTTTGTGTCTTGTAAATAATTTTGGATTGCTATAAATATTTAGGTATCTTGAAAGCCTCTTATTTTATTCTTATTAACCTTACTAAAAGTTTACTCCTTGTAAACCACACTATTAGTATACTTAGGTACACAATTACTTACAGGTGTAGTGGTCAATCGACCTGCTTTCTGCATCTGCAGGGATATCTTAGGGATAACTTTTGTGGTAAAGGGACACATACCACAAGGACTAACTCCAGATAAACATGAGACTAGACAAATATAGAATCTCTAGAAGATAATTGTATATATTCCTATTTTAACATTTATAACTTAGGCTACATTCTGGAAGTTAAAATCTTTCATAAAATGAACCTGAAAACCTGCCAATCAATACTACAGCCTTTGGTTGTTTTCAATACTCTATTTCTCTAAGAAAATAAAAATAACTGTTTTTAAATTTAATTTAAACTTTATTAATTAGCTGCATGTTAAACTTATCCAGATTAATCTATGGCGTTTTATTTCCAAAGATGATGATCACACACCCAGAACACTATCAGAGACAAAAGAGATGCACTACTATAGAATTTTAGCCAACTGTCTCTTCATTACTTTTGTTTAACAGGAAACTAATGGAGCTCACTGTTCCCCGCCTCATAAAAAATCTGTCTTGGCTGACGGCCCATGGTTCTGTTTTACTCTGAGAATTACAGTGGGGACTGAGGGCTTGAAAGAGGAATAATTTGTTTAATTATGCATTGCATCTCTCCTTTTCTAGAAATTAGACTGTAATAACCACAGTACTTTGGTACCAAACTATGCATACTTGTGTAAAGTATTTTCCTGTTCCAAATGCATCCTGTATAGTACATGAATAGACAACAAAGAATTTACAGGAAAAATTAAGTAGTAAAAAGCAGCATTAAAAATGTCATCAAAGGTCACTGAAACTGTTATTTTCTGACAGCCTTTAGAGAAAGACAGCCATGTAACAAGGGTTCTTAGTAAAATTCACCCAGTGACAGAGAACATTACCTTCTTGGAATATTATACAAAACTTTTTGCACCATAAATGTTATTGGATCAAGATGATGGATTTTTCTAACTCATTTCAAATAAAGACTATTAGAACTTGATTTCCTAATAATAAAGAAATGTAATTCAAAGTCCCATTTACCATAAACTATTCAAGAAGAAAACCTTTTAATTGCATTGTTCATTACTTTAAATATTTATTACAAGATAACACTCATCTACTGAAGTATTGATTTTATATTCAGAGTAATAAACTGTTCTTTCTCCATTGTAGCTAATATTCATTCCTTCAGCTGTCTAGGAGCTATGACTTGCAAACTTAAGAACATTTTCCCTACAGAAATACTACACAATAAAATAAGAAAATTTCATTTCAAAAAGGCTAAATTATCAGTATACTTATATGTGTGTGTTGAAGTATACATAAAACAGAAGTATATGTATGTATTTCCATTTGAGATCAGCTTTCACATTTAAACAGTTAAATGCAGAATAATTCATAAAGCAATTAAAGCAAAGAGAAAGAAAAATCTGTGTCTTTAATAATGTTCACGGGAAATTAAAAATTCTAATTAGAAACTTTTTTTACACTTAAAAATTTGGTAATTTATTTTGATTGGATTGCTAATCCTCAGTTTCTGAGGATGATTAAATTTATCTAGAAGTTTCCGTTCTTTCATTCTTGTAAAAATATTCAGGAATTGTTTTGTTTGTTTGTTTAAGATACAGACAGTCTCTCACACCTTAGAAATCTCTGTGTTATATTCAGAAGTTTCATTCATGGAGTACACACATCCTTGAAATACTTCAAAGAGTAGCCTGAATATTATATGTGGTTTATATAATGCTCATTCTATAGTAAAAATATGTCTTCAAAATTGAATGCAGTATTTGTACTTGAAAAAAAGACATCCTGGAATTAGAGTTCAGTAACTGGGCATTACTTGAAGTATGCCTGCAGCAAAATATATCCATCATTAACTTGACATACACATTAGATACATAGATAGACAGCTCTTAATCTGTAGATATCCTTCACATACGAGTTAATTTTGACTTCTATTAACATGCAAAATGCACACTGGAAACAGTCGAAGAGATGTCTTCAGTGCTAAGATGACAGATTTGATTTTAAAGATTTCCTTAGTAAACTATCCCAGCCAGGCAAGCCCCAAATACCTCAGCTCAGGTTTACAGCCTATCCTGAACATGACATTCACATACAAAACATCTGCCTTCCAACACACTTTGGGACTTGACCTGTGGCATTCAGATTTATAAAACAAAGGCAAATAAATAAAGTTCCTCCCACCTGACAGGGCTGAATGGAAGGAGCTGTGAAAGGCCAGAAGAGATCAGGCTGGTTGCAAGCAGCAACTGTAGATCTGGTGGCCTTTTCTGTTTGCTGCCTGCTAGCAGCTTGTTGCTTGGCCGCAGGATAGCGGTTCAGAGCTGGCCAAACAAGAGCATTAGCCAGCACACCCCCTCCGCTTTCTACTGGCATCCTGGCTCTACTACAGCTTGCAAGCAAGCACCCTTCAGCTTTATACAGTACAAAGCTCTGATCAAAGTCCCTCTGAACAGGCTTGGTCAGGCTGCTCACTGGAATTTGAGCCCTTGTCAGTCACATACGGAGTCTGCTCGTTGGACATTTTCCGCACTGAAAACAGGCCCTTTCTGAATTAGTATTGAGATTTACCTTTCAGCCACACTGAGACAGATGCCAGGGGTAAAGCAAGAATCTCAGAGAAAATCTGTAAATTAAGCATCCAAATGATGCTTAATTTACAGATTAAATTACAGCTGGACGCAGCTTGAATTTAATCATTTGCAGGCAAAACACTTTGGCCCTTTGGGGTTAATAAAATGAAATCAACTGCTGAAGTCAAGCATAGTACTTGAGTCCAGCCAACGAAAACTGAACAACAAATCAAACCAAATAAGAAAAATTTTAGCAGAGTTTTCAATAATGCCTGAGAAATGCTGTAACTTCCAATTGACAGATTTTGGTATAAAATAATGTATCAAGCAAAGGCTTGATTGAAGAGGTCAAATTTCAACCTGCCAGTCTTTGAATTACTTATATACTAATGTCACCAACAGTCTTCTGTGGAGAAGCAAAGAAAGGCACAAATAGTGTTGAAATGAGCTGAATAAGGTGCTCTTTTTTTCACTCATGTACAGTACTTTTGCTCAGTTCTACAGAGGGAAATGCTAACAACAAATTCACATCGAGATTGAGCTTTGAAGGAACAAGATTTCTGGCTATTAACACTTTCCTTCTCCACACCACAGCAAGGCAAAAAGTGCTGCCTGTTTTCAGACAGTGAGGATACGGAAATTAGGAGGGGTTCAGGACTAACACTAAGGACGAATGCTAAGAGGAATGCAATTGTAGCAAAAGCATCAGAAAGGACTGAGCATTTTTCTCATTAGCAAAAGCACCACAAAAGACAGACTGTTCACTCAGTTCTCTGTTTGCCAGAGAAGACAGACAGTGATCAAACTTTTCTGAATTAAACTTAAGGCTCGTTCAAGATTTAGCCTTCCTGATGAGAAAACATGACTCAAAATGAGGGTCACAGTAGTATTATCCATGTAGAGATTTGATTTCTTCTCTGAGAATAAATTCCAGATTTTTGTGATTAGGAATATTTCTCCTTTAAAAGGCAGTGACTGGTGAAATATGTAGTCTCTTAGACTACAAAATAAACGATAAATGAGTACACGAAAGGAACGCATTGCTAAGGCAGTACAAGTTCATGAAATCTAGAAAGCCATCTAGGTTTTCTGTAAGTTTGCCAAGTTAAATCAATTGTTTGCTAATAACTCTCAGAATTTTCATGAAAAGTACTTAATATGTGGCATTTAAACATCAATTCTGTAATTAAATAAATTTCAGTGGTTCTATCACAATTAAATAGTTGAATATACTGTCTGCTTTCAGCCTGGATTTTATTTCTAATATTTAAGAGATACTTTGTAGAATTTCTTCTCATAAAATCCTTGAAGGACTGACAGAAGGACCCCTAAAAAGCATTTGCTTTTGACTGTTTGGTTTCATATGAAAGTGTTGTTTTAATACTTTACAAGTTCTCTATCAGAAACAGCAGAAAATGAATTCAGGACCACGTTTATTGTGAAATACTTCTCAATTTTTTGGTTCTTAAATGTATCTCATGAGAACATCCTGCCAAAAATATTTACTCCCAATATCTAGTAATATCTACTTTTTTTAAAGATGGTATTAATTGTGAATATAATTTTGTTCATGCCTAAGGATTTTGAAGCCTCTACATTTCGTGCTCCTGAAAAATTTAATTTTGAAGGAATTTCTACATGTTGGGGATTTGGCAAGAGGAAAGATTTCTCTTGTATCATTTAAAAAATGCATGTGCAAAATGGATCAGCCTTAGGGTTGCTTACAGGTTTAGAGTTTAAAGAATATCTCCATGGAGATGGATTAGAAGGTGTGTAACAGTGAAAAGAACATTATTAAATTAACCAAATGTGGTATTTCTGGATAGGAAAACCAGATGTCTATGCATATATATTTAGCCATCCTATTGAAAATGTCCTTACAGTTAGATCCATAGAAAAGCATTTTTCCTGGCTGTTCAGAAGCCCAGAGGCAGCATATAGGAACAGATTCCCAACAGTCCAGTCTGATTTACACAGATCAACACAAATTTATTTCTTACCCACACAGCTGATTTAGTTTGAGTAAAAACCAAGCCAAAATTCCCATTTTTAACTTAACTCCATTTCTTTGAATTATGGATCAAATCTAATTATAGCGTGGACCTGGCTTGGACAATTTGTCTAGAATAAATAATGTTATTAGAAACCATCTTGTATGGTGTTTATTTAATAGAAAGTCATATTGGCCAGAGGTACAGTGAAGGACTTCTAAATAAGACTGAGGAGAGATAGGAGCCAGTTTATCCAAACAAACAAAACAATAGCTTAATTTCCTCAGCTGCAGAGAATGCTCTGACATTATTGCACTTGTTGCCATATTATAGACTACAGCATTTCTGGGTTGACTGAAAAGTGACAGAGCCCGAGTAATCTTTCAACTCTCCCTTTCAACACAGCAGTTAGAAAGAATCTGCTGGTGTTTCTGTTCTGAGCCAGTGAAAAGAGGGAAGGGAAAACTGTTTTTCTACCTGCAGAGTAAAGAGAGGAGTGGTGCCAGGGGTCCTGAGTTATCACCTGGAACAGGCACTGAGTACAAGCTCACCAAAGGCAAACAATTTAATTTAACTGATATGACACCTCAATTTAGAATAATAAAAAGGTTTGGTTTGAGAAGGACCTTTAATGATCATCTAGTCCAACTTCTGACTGGGGGCAGACACATCTTTCATTAAATCAGGGGCTTGCTGGAATCAAGACAACTCCTCTGGATAACACCAGGGCACTCAGAGCAGATATGAGCATGTCTGTGACTGTGCTGTGTTACAAGTCCAGCCAGGAATCACCTTCCTATGCTCCCCACTGCTGCTGCATCTCTGCATTTGTTGTGGAAAGAAAAGGGCCCTGCAGAGAGCAACAGACTCACTAGCAAACACACCTACCCAAAGCATGCTATTTTAGCTCTTCTCTCCTCTCAGTGTGGTTTTTAGTCCGTTGCTCTCAGGATAGATGAATAAAGAACTGCCCAAACTGGTAAAGATGAAGGTCAGTGTCTAAAACATGTGAAAGAAGGAGCCCCAAACCCAATACAGATATGCTGGCTATTCTAGCTATACATTCTCAAATGCAAAAACCCAACCCAGAATCCAGATTTTGAATTTACAAACATTGCAATGTCCCACATCATCTGATTCACTAGTTCACTCCAGTACTCAGAGTATGGCAACCTAAACTGCTACAGATGTACAAGTACAGGTGCTCTGCAGCCTTCTGAACAGAGAAGAAAGTGCTAAGCATAGCTTTTCCACATTTTCATGTGTGGAAGTCACACACAAACAAGCAGCTAGAGATTATTTTCTCACAACATGAAATAATTTCTTTGAAATCAGCACTTATTTGTAAATCTAAATATTCAGGACACCTACACTTCAAAGAGAGATTGTTCAGTAAGTTCACCTGAAACCACATCAACCAGACAGGATTGTCTCTTGCATTCTGTATCTGGCATTATTTTCAGATAACACGTTCCATAACTCATATTACCAATATATGTCAATTTGAAGGAACACCAGGAAGCTCTCTGTGAAATAGCCCAGTTTTAATGTTATATATCAGCACTGCTTTTGTAGTATATGAATCCTATATACACTTGTAGACTGTGCTTCCCTTCACACCTGACTGCATTTTGCAGGGTTTGTCTTTGTGAAATTAAACGCGAATGAATTCTATTAGAATATGCAAATCATGCCTTTCTTTGCTTGTGTCTCCTTCCTTTTGGCCATTTTTTTATACTTGATTCTGAGAAAAGGGTAAAATTTAACAGGATAGAACTGTCACATTCAAACTGCGGAAACTCCATTTCCACTGCCTACTTCGCATTTCCACAAGATTAGTTTTTCTTGAAGCTGGGACAGAATAGAAATTCAATGAAGTCATTAACTCGGAAAACAAAAACCCTAAATAAATAAATAGTAATGTCTCCAAGACTATGTGTTGAGGAAGAGCAATTGGTAATGTATTCATTGATACTAATCATCACAAACAAAAATACTTACATTTGCTGAAAGTTGAGAAGTAAGTGTAGCAACTTTCTCCTGCGATGCAACCAACTCTCTCCGTAGTTTCTGAATTTGCTAGAGAAACAACAGACTGCTGTCAGTAATTCAGCAATGTTTTTATTGTGGTTATTTTGTATGTTTTCTTGAGAGACAACCAATAGATTTACAATGTCTTAGCTTCAAATTTTAATCTCAGAACTATCCAGAAATACAAATTATTAGAAGTTGTAGCTCAGTGTTGCTCCAACTGTTTTCTAGCACTCAACCGGTGTATGAGCCAGGATTCCAGTTAAGGGAGCACACATGGGTAAATGCTTAATTACTTTGTATATATTTTCCTTTTTTGCAAGGGAAACGTCATAAGTTTTTACCAAATCCCACAAGTCCCAACCATATGCTTAGTGCAATCAAGGAGATGTGGCCTGAGGTTTTGAAACACGAGTGCATTTGGGTGAGGTTCGCCGTGCCTGACTGTAGACGTGATGCAACCAACATATGTTGTATGTCTACAGTAGACAAAGATAACGTGAAAAATGTACTCTCATGCTGCCTGGCATGAAGAAGGCATTGATGGCTACCTCAGACACAAGATTTTTCTTTATGGTTGTCTAAAATTAGGTGAGGTAAAGTCGTATTTTTTTTTCTCTAACACATGCTTCCTACAGTCCCTGAAATTCAAACATGCAACCTCTTTAAATCTTATATAGTATTCAAAAACTTGCTTGCCAACTTAAAAAAAATAAATGTAGCTTTAAATGTGCTTGTTGACATGAAAATAAACTCAAGACCCTTCTATCCTTTAATGAAAAACAGAATCCTTATGAAAAATATGTTTCCATTTCAGCTGGGGTAGATACCTAACATGGAGCTTGCACATCATTTTAAGCCCATTTAACTCTATTTGAGATCTTACAGGGACTTCTGGGCACTGTACTGAAATCAAGCACAGCATGGAGTTTCACTTTGAAGAGCCTCTCATATTCAGTTGTAAATTATTCCAGACAAGAGAGATAAAATGGGTAAAACCAGCCTAGGAAAGGGAACATTTACAGTCACTAGTAAAGACCACTGCAGTACTTTAGTTTTATGACTCCCATGAAAACCAACAAGAAATACGGTAGAAGCAACATGAACATGTTCCTGTACTTCTGTAACGCAAAAATAGCTCAGTCATTTACACTAGCTCAGTTCAAAAGGGGCAGATTATCGAGCTGTTCTCCATCCTGGACTGACCCTTTTATTTTTCCAAGTTTTCTCTTTTGGTTTTAAATGCAATTATTTGGCATTCCAGCTTAAGCTACACTTTCAACATGCTCTTGCAAATCACAAAGGTAGGTCTCATGAAGTGCTGTCCAACATCTCCTGTAAGAGCATCTCAAGCAGACCCAGATATTGAGAAAACATCATGTAGAAATATACAGGAAAGAAATGTTTATTTTCTATATTCAGACCTACGGAAAAGGCAATAAAATGAGGAACTGGAATTTACACTACTGAGCTATAACATGCCTCTTTATCTCTTTTTAACTTAAAGAGATGTGAGCTTAGACAAAATTATATTGAAATATACTGCAGCAAGGAGGGAAGGATATGTTTATTTGTTCAATGTCCTCAAAATATCTTTTTGTTGACTTTTCCTTTGATTAGAATAGTAAAAATAGGAGCAGCATAAATGCAGGAATTGGAAGGCATGCAGCTCTGTGAAGTGGAAATGCACCCCTTGGTGCTGTATTTTATTGCAGCTACTCTTTGGTGCCCTTTTAATACAATCAGGACTTCATTTTGAGAAAGGCTGTAATTGTATCCAGCTGCTGACCCAGGCTTGTCATCCATTCTTATACATTGTGAGGAGAAAGAAGCTATTTTCCATGTCAAATTTGATTTATATCTGAAATCAATCTGCATTGCTCTGAAATCCATCAAAGTGGTCAGTTTCAGAAATTTAATATAATTCAAAATGTGAGGGAGAGAAGTTCAAAGCGATCATGTAAAGTATTTTTCCTCCTGAAAGGTAGCACCTTACCTTGAATTGCACAATTCCTTAGATCCTGCACAGAGTGGAATTAACTCTGAAATCAGACCTATCTTAACTCCACCACTCAATGCCCAGTTCTTACTGATTCTTTTCATCTTTTCAGAATGACAGTCAGGAGACTTTCTTCAGCACAATGCTAAGAAAACACCTTCTAGTTAACTAAAAGCTGCACCAGGTTTCCACCAATACTTCTCAAAAGGCAATGCAAAGACACAGCGTGTATTTTCCCCACCAACTATGCAGTTTAGCCAAAGCAGGTAAACAATAAGCTAAAAAATAATGTAAGCAATACAGAACTAAAAAAAGGAAGAAAAGTTATTACCTCTGAATGTGCCTTTTCTTCTGCCTGGAAGAAAACAAAGAAGAAATGGCTTAGAATCAGTGTGCAACGTAATTCTGGTAATAGAACATAAAAGCCAGCCACACTGAAGTGAAATGAATAGCTGCACGCATCCATTACATTTAAGGAAGGTATCCAGTAAAAACAATAAATGGAACTATTTTCAACTGGCTTGGCAAAGGTCCAGCTGAAACCCCAAAGAGCTTGCCAGCATACGGACAAAATGAAATGGTGGAGAAATGGATAGCAGGACCAGAACTGCAGAAACTGGAGCTACATTTCTAAGATACAAACAAAAATTTACTATGCTCTCACTGCATGAGCCTTAGTCTGATTCAAAAGAAAACATTTATGCTGCAATGATTATTAGGGCTCCTGGATTTAAATTTGCTTTACTGCATACCAAGACATGTCCTTAATATGATACTTGGTAATTTCTGATAAGAGAAGTTGACAGCACTTTTCATTGGGAAAGGGGAGAGGAACTTGCATCTTAATGTAATTTTGTCCATACAGAGTACTGACCAAAATATTAAAGGCTATCAAGGCATGTTAAAGTTTTCAATTAAACTTGCTAATATTTAATAATTTAGGTATTGTCCATATTGTAATATATTGTGTCATATATTGAAACTTTTTATTCAGCAGCCTTTTTCAACAAGCTAAGAAATGAAACCACTGCAAAGCAAACTTTTCAAAGTCATTCAGTTTCTAAGCTTTGGATCAGTCCTATTCAGGAGACATTTGGCAGACAGATAAATCTTGCTTCAGTGGGATTCTAATGGAAAAGAATGGCATGCAGCAAGAAAGGAACCCTTTCATAACATAAAATAAGAATCAGTTAATGAACTGGAAATTAATCCACCCCATGGTCTGAAGTGGCCCACATTCAGAGAAGCAGTCTATGTTATCTGGAAGAGAATAGTAGACAGTAGAAGGAAAATGTAGGTAAGCAATTATCTCTAAATAACATTAGAAACCCTATGAAAACCCAAGGTAAGGGAACTTCAAAAGTTCTCTGGCATAGGACTGTCTGTCTTATACTTGGTGGGGAAAATCAGTATGGCTGAATTTGAGCCTGTATTAGGCATTAATTTTGTTGTCAGGATTTTAATGATTTATAACAGAAATGTTTTTTTTTGCTTTACCTTGCATAAGGGGAGAAGACTTCTGGAAAAGGCCTCTTTCCATACATGCTTATCTGTTAGCAGTCACTAAACAGACTGTGATGCTATGATATTTATCCTGGCAACACTTAGAAATGCTTTTGGCTGAAACTACTTCAATACCTGACACATCACTAGGTGAGGCTAATTTAGTATAATGATTTTTTTTTCTCATCACTGATGTGACAGACTAACCTTCTGATGAATATTTACAAAAAGAAGATTTGCCTACAGAAAAAAAATTATATTCTATTCCCATTACTGTTACATCAAACATGCAGTACATGGAGGGTCACAAAGGGATTGAGGTGATGATGTCCTCTTATGATTTCTTCTATGACAACAAAAGCAAAAAATTAGGGTTGGTGACTTTTTCCTGGAACTGCCATGTGGAGACATGGTACTTGTCCTTGGAGCACCAAAGCTGATGATGAAGGCATTGCTACATTTCCTTACCAGACAACTCCCTCAATGCACAAGGAAGTGTTGCCTCTCCCTGAGTTCAGAGAGGTGGCTCTCACAAGTCAGATTTTATGAGCAGTGAAGGAAGTAAATGAATGACAAAGACCAGGATTTTGGACCAGCTTAAAAAAATAGAATCTGACAACCAAACGCATCTCAGTAGTTTTTACTTAAGTTTATGCTCACACCATTGAAACCCAGAACTCAGCCATTGTTCCAATAGGCTCTAAAAGGAAAAAAAAATTCTTTTTCTCACTCTACTTCTGCATTATATGCAAGCATCCCATCCTTGCAAGGATTATTTTTCTTTCTTTGAAGTCTTAGAACATTAAGGTACAAATGACATGTCCTTATAGAACTCCTCTGAGCACGGCCTAGCACAATCAATGAGGCCTAGTGAGTCAGAGTGTAGCTAATGCTGAGAGCCGGTGCGGGAAATTGGCAATTAACTAAATAGGGGAAAATTTAAGTGTTTCACCTACTGAGCAGGAGGAGATTGAAAATGGAGACAACCTAGCATAATTTTTTCAATTACTCACAGGGCTGAATGAATTCACTGCCAAAACTGAATCAGTTTACTATGTCTGCTCACATGGTATATTTTTCTGTGAAACAAAATGGAGGTCTCTGTACATGCATATTGCTACAAGCTCGATTTCCAGTCTATGCAAGTTAAGTCCTGAGAACCAAATGCAAGTCAAGAAGAAAGCCAATATATACAAAAAAGGGTAGTGAATGAAGAACTTCTGTGGCATTGGACTTATTCAATGGCAGAAAATAATGAAATGTCTCTTCTGAATCTCATATTCCAATTCCCAAAGAAACAATGTTCAGAGAATAACTTGTTTTCAACTATCCTCTGGTAATTATACATGAAGGCCTTGATCTTCATTTAGTACTTTGATTGAATTTCTTAAGTGATTAGGTCACAGAAAACACTAGAACTAAGGCTTAAGACAATGCTTGATAAAGCTAAGAAATACATTTAATTCAGATAACCCTGTGAAGCTATCCCATTGCTCTCTTCACTCAGCTGATGTGATACTGAGTGTTAAACTTTTCAGGCTCCTACTCCACTTATGTATCATCTTTTGATTAATTGCTGAAAAGTTTAAACCATTTTCAAAGAGGGTTCAAGCAGAAGAAATTCAGATCAAAAATCTTTGCTAGAAGTCAATGCCAGTAATTATTTACACCAATTTATTTCTGGTCCTTTTCAGATTTTTCTGCAGCTTCCATTATCTTGCCTATATAATCCATTACTTAAGGAGTGGGATTCAGCTGCAATGTGAATTCACAGTCAGAAGATATTTATAGTATGAACCTGGGTAAACAGTCTAAAGTTTATTTTGCAGGGAAAATACCACTCTTTAATATCATGGGGGTTTAGTTAATATTTCCAAGATATTCTGTTGAAATATAAAAGGTTATATAAATAGTAAGTTTAGTAGATTCTTGCTACATTACACAACATCAGAACACAGATATTTCAGAGTTACTCACTTACTGGGTGCTGAAAGCATCCTGTGTCACTTTACAGCTTGATTTTTTTCATCTATCAGTTTCATAACATTCTAAACTTTGGCATGAAAGCTTGAATTATAATTTTTGACACACCTTCCCATGCAAACTGATAGTAGTGTCTCATAGACAAGGAAATAGTTTGAAAGGTTTTTTCAACCCTGAAAACATCAGTGAGAAGCTTAACTGTGACTGTAAGTCATGCCTCACATGTAGTCAGCCTGTATATACATTCTACACTCTCACCTTCACCTCCCCTCTCCTGCTTCCACATAATTCAGGACTGGTCTGGACTGGAATGACTTGCAACTTGCAGTTTAAGGCCAGTAAAAACCTAAGGCATGTGTACTCAATGTTTTAGACATGCCCTTGAAAGAACCTTTTTATGGTTAAACAGAGCTTGAAGAGGAACCATTGTGCCTGGATACAATACACTTCCCAAGCTAACCTGAGTTTAGCATTGAGACAGAGCCACCACGTGCTACAAATCATCAAACTGCAGGAGCTTGGTATTCCTAGGCAAGAACTGGCTCTGGGTAGGGGAGGCCATCTCTGGCATGTCAGCTGACACCACTCAACAGCTGGACATACCGAGAGGACACACACCATTGATGAATGCATGGGATAAAGCAGGTAAGTGGGCTGCTCTCCTGTGAAAAGGGGTTCCTGCAGCATCTAGTTGTGTTAGTGAGGAGGTTGCAAAGCAACTGCTGTGTATCAGCAAGGGAATGTCCAAACATCCCTATGGATGATTTCTTGTTAGTAGAACAACCAAAGCAATAAATGATGCAGGATATATAAAAAAAAAAACCCCATAAGATTTAAAAAAAAGAACCAACCAAACAAAAAAATATAATAGAGAGAAAAAATCAATTACAGAACAACTTCTGGAGATAGAAACAGATATTACTCAACCTAATTAATCTAACTAATGAAGATTAAAGTTTTAGAAAGTTACTCTCTTCTCTTTTAAAATAACAATTAAATGCTGCTACTTGCAAGTAAAATCAGTGGACACTTAAACTCCAAATTACATCTCCCTTACTCTAAGGCAATCTTGTGGCTTTCAAGAAGTTTACCTCAAACAAGACCAGGAGAGAAGTAATTTTCTAAATTATGCACTAGCTGACGGTAAGCAAAATGACTCAAAATGGTCAACTACAAAAGCATAAGGACCCCCATAAGAGAGAAACTCTTAGACTTTCACGTTGTTTTTAGCTTTCAAAATGTATACTAAATGATTTTAAACATTAATAAACAAATCACATAAAAAGGTGAAAATAATGTTTTCTAAAATAGTATGCAATAGTACAAAGCTGAAAACAAACATTCCTACTTTATTGCAGTAAAATTGTAATTCTCCTGGATCTCAAAGTATTGAAATTTTCACAAACAATGAACAAGAACACAGACAGGCAGAATTTTTTTCCAAAATATCAATACTCACTGTAGAGTAGAGAGAGGATGTGCTGGAGACGAGTGATAATGAGGACCCATGCACTTTAAGAAAAGGAAAATAACATGAAATATTGCTGAAAGCATAAAACTTCCCACATGTAGCTCAATAAGTAAACAAATTTTTAAAATGAGAACCAATTTTCCACAAAGAACAATTATGAGCTATCAGTATAGAATAGCTATTGATAGATTTCCCTGCAATTAGATTGTCCTATACAGAAAAACCATTTTCCTGGGTATGGGGCAGGTAAGTGAGACAATGACATTTTGTGTTATTATCAGCAAACCAAGATCTCCTTTGTTGCTTTGGCAAGAAATCACTTGATAAATACACTCTTCAGAGAAACCAGAAATCGAGCTGTTTATACACCTGTCCTAAGTTCACTAAATGAGTTTAGTAAGATACTAGGCTTTGGAAAACATTTCACATTCCGTGGGGTGAGCTCCCAAGCTTTCCTTAGAAAGGCTGACCTGTGTAGTTGTAGTCCATGGGAAAGGGTAACTGTGAGGGGTAGTGACATATTTCCCTTAATCCTCAGTGGAGTCTGCCTCAAGAGCATTAAGTGAATGTTGCAGGGCTGCACTTTAAGAAATGGGGTTCCTGGCCTACCTGGAGATGGCAAATGAAGACTAAAACTGTAAAAAAAATTGCCCCTTCTGCTGACTCTCCTGAGGAAGGCTACACGCACATATAACTTCAAAGAAGATAATTTATTTCATTACCTTTATTATTTTTGTTTTACAAGATGGGTTTTTAAAAAAATATTTATCTTTTGCCACAGTTTGATAAAAGAATTATTTTGCTTTAATAGCTAACTGTCTGCAACAAACAGACAAGAATACTTGGATTAGCCAAATGGACTTTAAACCTAGTTTTCTACTTACAGAAATGTGGAACGCTGACCACTGAAATGGAGTGGCTTCCAAAGTATGTTGATTTTCAGTCTCTGGTTTAAATGTCTGAGCTAAACTGCCATTCTGTGGCTCTATGCATTACCTCACTTGTTTCACTTTAACCTTCCTCAGAGCTCCTATCCTAAAATACATCTGACCTTCTAAGAGCATCATTTCATGTTAATCTCTAATGATCATAAACTGCTGAAAACTGTTTATTGCTACTGCATTGACTTTCATTTACTCAGGTTGATCACAGTTATCCACTCCAGCTGGATATGAAACAGAACTAATGAAAAAGCTTTTATCAAAACCACTGGTGGCCCATTACTGAAATTCTACATTTAACACCTCTTTTTTTTATGCATTAATTGCTTTGTTTTCTCTATTATTCTTCCAGTGTTTCCTTTGATAATTCTGTTCCTCAGCAAAGGGTCTGTAGTCAGCTCTGTCCTTGAATTATGTGATATTCTTCTGTGCAGTCAGCCATCCTCTCTGTGCTGACAACTCACAGCTTGAGTTGTCCTGCACCCTGCTGCTAGTATTACAGATCCAGATGTCTGCCTGATATATCATCTAAAATACAGTAAAAGGAATCAAAAAAGTAGAAGCATTGTTTGTCTGTTGTTTTATCTAGGACTTTTTAAATTCCTTTTATCTTGTGACCTCTGGGGCTAAGGCGAGACTTTTTAAATTTGCCTATTACAAAGATAATTTACATTGTCATCACTTAGCAGTAAACAAGATGATTGTTATAGAATGAATTGCACAGGGTTTTAGTTGTCTTTTTTGTTTAATTAAAGCATTTAAGGACTTTGCACTCATGGGAATTCTGCAAATAATCCGATTTACCAGAAATGTTAGTTAGAAGAAAACGTTACAGTGCATTTAATTAGGAGTTGTCAGGTTCTCTGTGGATTAAAAAAGACCAAAACCCGAAAAAAAAAAAAATTCACCAAGTTCCAGATGTTGCAGATAGCATTAAAGAAAGCAGACAGTAATAATCTGCATAAAGTAGTGAGGTCAGTTCAAATTGCAGAATTTCAATAAAGAAATTCACAGGGTGTTTGCTGAAGGAGGCTGTAGGAAAGTGGGGAATTTAAATGACTACAAAACAAAGGAGATGTTAAGTAGCATTGGTGTTTGGGGGAAAAAAAAAAGGAAGCACAGAAGTAGGACTAAGAAAGCAGAGAACACTGTAGTTGGGTACGTTCCGACATTTCAGATTTAGAAGAAAAAAGAATAATTTTCCAAGAATGGCTTCCTTTCCTCCAAAATTTCTGACAGGGGATTTGCCAAAATCATTTAAGTTTCTGTGGTGCAGAGTGCAGAAGAAATATTTTAAAATTTTACTATGCTTTGGACATCTATTTTGGGATGTGTTTATCAATTTAAGTAGTTACTCAGTTTTACCTTCTTCCATGCTGTCCCTGAATGAACCAGAATGACTGATTGCTCGTGGTCTCTCTTCCAAGGACGTGGCACTGCCACACAGCTGGGAGTCATCGTAGAGATCAAAAGAAGTGTCTTGTGCAGGGATGCTGTTTGAACGCATCATGCTGGGTCCAGGAAGGTTAAACTGTGATAGGTTGGTTGGACTCACTGGAATAAAAAGCTTTATTATTGAAGTACATTTCCATTAAGTGAATTTTGCTTCTGCACAAAATTTTAATGTAGGACTAGCACGGTTAGGTGGACTTCATGCTGTTGAGACAATGGAAAGCTTTTATTCCTACATTTAAAGCTTCAACAAAAATGTGGAGTAGATGGCCTCAAAGGAGCTGGATGACAATAATCCTGTAAAGCACATGGTAACACTAACACTGGTGTCTGAACACCCTTTGGCAGCCCATAGAAAATCAGTGGGGGAGATTCAAAAGATAAAAAGGAATAAGAGGTCATAAGTACTTTTATAAGCAGCTCTTCTAATGAATCAGTATCTGTATTTCATAGTTATATACCTGTATTACTGACTGCTGTTAAGGCCAAAGTTTATTTGCATAAATAAGATATTTATCCTTTGATTTACAGGAGCACACCTACCACTATACTAGGTTGAATATTTGTGCAAAGGCCTCAGCTGAATTTCATCCTAATAAAGAGGTGTAGTCAGACATGGTCGAAATCAAGAACAGCATTGGTGAACCTACTTTAAGCTTTCACAAAGCTCTTTTACCAGGAGGAAGGAAAGCCTAGCTATGGTTACCCCGGACCACACACCAATGCCTAGAAGAAAAACCTAACTGTGCAGCCAAATTCAGCCTCAGTATTTGGACTTTTAGTTTAGACCATCCAAGATGTGTCCTAAGTTAAAAACTACCAGAACAGCTGTGTTGTGAGAGCAAATTATTCCACAGGGATATGAAAACTGAAATAAAGCAAAGGACAATGAAAAAATAAATTTTACACTCCATGATCTTATTTCTCTATATTGTGAGTACACAAGAACTATGAACAAAAAGAAAATGAGATGATTGTAAAAAGAAAATAATATGGTGAAAAAACACTGCCTAGAACTGTGACACAGAAAAAAGTGTCTAAAACTGCAGGAGAAAAATTCAAAGCAGTGGCTTGTTTAGCGAGGATCCAATTTCATTTTTAAAAGTAGTTTACTTCTTTTCCTGTATGTAGTAAAGACTAACATGCGTATGTCTGATCAAATTCTTTTGAGTGATTGTAACCTACAGATGCCATAAGCTGTGACAGAGAGATAGAAGTCTTAATTCTTCAAAGGATGCTAGTAATTCCTTACTAGGGGCCTAATTCATAAAAACCTCATTGTGAACCTAAGCATGTGACAAGTTCTGTGGACAGAAGTGGGTTTTACTCAGAATTAAAGAAAGAAATAATACTATTAAAAAACCCTTGTGTTGAATTAATTTGAAACAATATTCAGAAGAACCAAATCTAAAACTTGGTTGGCAATCAAATAAAACTGCCATGTCACTCACATCCCAAAAATACTATATTGCATTCAAGGTTAGGTTTGGATTGGGCCCAGTGCAGTTATAGCCAGGTCCAGCTACTGAAACACATTGAAAAGGTCTGTCTCAAAGCAAACCTCTATGTAGGAAAAATTCAATGTTTAGTTTCTGACATTCACTAAAATCACTGGAACGAATCCTACTGATTGTGAAGCCTAAAAGATGAATAGCTTTGAACTAGAAGCTAATTTCCAGCTCTCCCTCAAAATTTATGTCCTTGGTCAAGTCATAAAGAATCTGTGCTTCTTTTTTTCCTCTATGCAAAATAGGCGGTACCTCGACCCATTTCATTAACCACACTGTGAGTTTCCCCTCATTAGTGAGGTACAACAATATGGTGATGACGATGTTAAAAATAAACTACCTAGTCTGGCAGACTAAGAAATACGTACAGCTGAATTTTATGCTTCCGAAGAGAGGGAGAAACAGTGAAGGGAAACAGCATTTACCCAGGTTGGAGAAGTGATATTTTCCAGTTGCAGATGAAGACATAGCTGAAGGAGAAACAAGCGGGGACTGACTGCCAGTGTCCTGCAGGCCTCCGGTTGAATGGGAGCGCAGCCATTCCTTGCCTTCCTCCTGACTTGTCTGCCGGGATGATGGTGCATATCTGAAAAACCACAGCTGGCATGCTCAAGACAATGACAAGGTGACGCCTTAGAAAGAAACAGCTGTCACATAAATACCCTTCACCAGTTAGACAGAATAAATCCCTAGGAAAACATCAAGTCCAGTCAAGTGATTATCACCGGAGATTTTAACTAGGTACAGTTTACCATTGGGTTACACTGAAAACATACAGGACTTGAACCCCCCCTACTCTTCATCCCCCTCCCCAAAACAGCATTCCCTTCTTTTGAAGAGACAGGATGATAAACTATAGCAGACAGACAACTGAGCTGACAGAAAAAGACTTCAAAGCTATAGGAAGTGTACAGGTTGATGCAAAAGTTTGGAAGCTGTATGGTTAGGATGGGGGTAGGCAGAATAGAAGCCAAGGAACGTTAGTAGCCACTTACAAAATGACATCTGTCACACATCATGTGGGCAATTGATTAGACAACAGGAGTGAAACAGATCAACAACTCTGAAAGAGGAGTTTGCATTGGTAACAACAGATACTCATGATCATATGCACTAGATGTGCCGCTCTGAATGCTACCTGACATTGTGTCCTGCCCCAAACTGAGGGGAGGGAAAGGGACAGGAAAAATAAAAAATTGCAGAAAGAAGTTCTCTGGAAGGAAGAAGTTTGGCAATCAAATAATTAATCAACTGCTTCCTATGGTAAACCAATAAAACAAGTGCAATGTGACATGTGGGCCAAGAGGGAGAACTGGTAACTCACTGGTCCAGCCTTGCTGAGCTGGAAGAAGGGCAATTCTGGCAGTGATTAAACATTAAAACGTGCAGACACTGTGGGTCTTAATCAAGAGATTTGTTTTCAGCAATGTCTGAAAATCAGAATGAAAGACTTTATTCAGACAAAATACTGCTGAGAAATGAACACCTCCTTTGCTACTGCCATGAGCTATCAGTGTTTCCCAAAACAGCAGAGCAGAAAGGGCTTTTGATATTCTGGCTTCAGGCTTGTGAGGCACAAGTGTTTCTGCTTAGAGAGAAAATTAAATGAACATGTAAGTTCTTGTGTTGTGCTTGGGGTTTTGTACAGTATTTTACAGCAGTAAACCATATTGATCTTATTAAATATTTACTTCCTTTTTCCTTTCAAAAATACAGCTATGATCTTTGCCTATAATTGTGGTAGAGCACAAAGTTACTGAGTAGTTATCAGATTGAAAAGATGGCAAAACAAGAAATCAGGATGTGAGCTTTGGACTGGCTTTTCTGGACATTAAATCAAACGGAATTTTTTTCCTCGACTAACTGATCTTTTTTATATGCCTGTAAGCACTATTCCCACTCCAATTCACTTTCAGCCACCATTACAGCTGTACAGCCACAAACTTTGATCATCCCATAGTATCCTCACAGGGTCCTCATTATGCCTTTAATGTCTTCCACCTTTTCCATTCTCTCCAAATAATAAAAAATTGACTAAATTCTTATTAAGGAACAGCTAGTGCAGAACGTCAGAAGGTGCAATATAGTGACAATAGTTTAGCACTATCTTAAAATTTCACAAATATTTCTTCATGACTCAGGAGATTTAATGGTGCAATCTCAGTTATTGGAAAGCTGCAGCGTCTGTGTGCATGCACATATATCCTTGCTCGCCAAATCTTCCTGGATTGGGGAGATGGGCTTCCATGTCTCATGAGACTAACCAAGTTACCTAATAATCTTCTCTTTTCACTGTGGAGGAGAGAAGAGGGTAGATAAATTCTGTTTTCTGTGATGAAGATAGAATTTAGTGAAGTGTTGTAGCAAAGCTGGACTCTGTATTGCTGGATAAGGACCAAGAAAACTGTATGGAGCAGAAAACATTTTATACTTACAAACCTTGGATAGTAAAATTAGTATTTTCTAGCCCTACCCTTCAGCAGCTCTCCAGTTCAAACTGCATTAATGTTTGAATGAGTCCAAAGTAAGATCCACCTCTAAAACCTTGTTTTTCTCCATAATGTTTTCAATAATTAGACCTATTGAATTGCATAAATATATTGTTCTGTCTCTTTTAGCTCTCCAGGATTCAATGCCTTTTAAAGATTCATTCCATAAGGAAATGATCCCTAATAGGATTTACTTTTCATGGTATATTTTGAAAGAAGATTTATTCCTTAGGCAGACATGGAAAGAAAAAGTCCATTGTTAAAATTTACATTTTATGGTTTGAATTGAAATTCCAAGAACTCTGTTGTAAACAGGATCAACAGAAGGAGAAAGAAAAATAAAGGCAGCATAGAAAAGGTTACAGGAAAAAAGAGAAGCAGCAGTCATGCTCAAAAATATATATACCTTAATCCCTTTTTGGGTAGTGTATTTCTGTCAAGCTGCATGCTGTTAAAACAAAAACAAAAAATCCCTAAGGACATACAGCAAACAGGACTGTTCAGAATCACAAATTTTAAAGCTCTAGGTTTGTGTGAATAACAGAAGGTCATTTAACGCCTTTTAATATAACTTTCATGATAAATGCTTTACTCATTGGAAGGAACAATAGGACATGGACTGCTGCACATTCATTTTTCATCTAGACATGCTCTGGGCTGGGTCAATAGTAATTTGGAGACTGTCCAAGTCAGAAAGATGTGCTTCTTTACTATTTCTAACCTTTCTACAGCTTTGCTCTGCAATCTGTGTGAGAATCATATGGTCACAGTGTGAATTTTATTTTTCACAGTTGCTTATGATAAGGCAATATATTTCCAGAAGAAATGAAGTCTGTGGCACCTGCTAAGAGGCAGCATGGCCTTGCCAGAAGCCAAATGACAGCTCTGCATGTAGAAATATGTCCTAAAGATTCAGAAACTTGGCTTTTGTTGTTGAGGGGCTCACACAGTAAGGTGATGGTGGGGACAATGAAAAGTGGCACCAGAGCGATGTTCTATTTTCCTGCACACAAAGTGTCAGAGTGGCTGAATACCCAAAACACATGGATGGAGTTTTCCTCATTTAAACCCCATCACTGGAAGAGCACCCACTAGCCCTCCTTCCAAGTGCCATTTCAGCATTTCATCATAAAGTCTTGGTCTCTGGTCGGTGTGGTTTGAACTAGTTATCATCAAGTACTGCAAAGTTCTCTCCCTTTAGAACATAGCTTAGTGTCATCACATGGATCAAATAGCAAAATGGCTTCTGAAAGCTTCTGTATTACATATCATAATCACACCTCTGAGAGCAGCAGTAACTTAGGACCCTTGCTACCCGAGAAACACCCTTATTAAAGGTGTTTCCTGTTGAGCTGTGGGTGATGGGAGTCCTACTGTTATGTATCCTTGATCCTAGCAGATAAAGGCAGTGAAAACACTGCTGGCATGGACGACGCATTACTATCAGGGGTTGGGCAAATGGAAGCAAACTACTTTTACCACCAGTAAATTTTAGAGACAATTTTACTAGTTAAATAAAGGGCCTGGTTCTGCATTTGGAGAAAGCAAATGGAAAGAGAAAATCATCAGTATTTCAGCACAGGCCCAGTTATCATGATCCATGTGGAGTAATCCCATGGCCCATGTCAGACAGAGGACTGTATTTTCAGCATTTTGCTCCCAACATAACTAACAGGACCTAGAATGGCTGGCAAAAAGAAAACATAAATTTGAATGAATTATTTACTTTTTTTTTTTCTTCACAGAGAAAAATGCAGCCTTGATGTTCCTTCATTTACCTTTATGCACCTCTAAATTTCAAGATGAATAAACATGATCAAAACACCAGTTTCTTATGCAAACACTTAAAAGTGCAAATGAACAATATATTTTCCAATATTACTTTGATTTGGAGATATATTTATTTAAAAATAATCTATAGCACACTATCTAAAAATAAGGGAGTCAGTTCTCCTTTAATCCAACCCGCAAGCCAAAAGGTATGCCAGTCATATAAGTAGGTTAAGAGTGACCATAAGATTTTCCAAAAATCTTTTGAATTCAGATGATCAAATGAAATAGAGATGAATATTCCTCAACATAATCATGGAATTATTGCAACTGCATTAAAGTAAGTGTAGCAAACGCTCATTGTGTGTTTTTAAAATAATAATGCTTACAAAGATGCTCCTAGATTTTAGATTATTATATGAAACCATTAAGCAAAGTTTCATTTAACTATTACTTCAGACCAATAACTGCCCTTATCTTTTTAATATCTGAAATCATTCATCCACCAAAACCTGGGTTCATTGCTTCCACAGAAACTGGACTTTTGGTAAATAGAACTTAATTTACCTCACATCTCTGGAGTTGATAATGATAATAAAGACAGTCCTTTCCTGAAAGAAGCAATGCATACATGGACAAAGAGCAATATAAAGTGAGGATGAGAATATAATAATATTCCTGATATTTTCCTTTGCTATGTAAAGTGGAAAAAGCAATCTTGCAAAAAGATGAAGACATAGGCTGAAGTTATCAAGCCCACTGCATCTCATTCTCTTTTGTTTATTTTACACTGCTGAAACTGAGTATAACTTTTATGAGGGAAATTACAGGAAGCCTTACATTCCCCATTTTCCTACCTGCCCTTGGTGATGAGGTTATCTTAGGAAAGAGCCATAATAGTATATCCTTGAGCTACATATAACTCTTTCAGAGCTGCTAAGGAATAAAACAAATTATTGTAAGCTAAGAAACAGATAGGGAGCTCCATGACAGGCTGGGCCAAGCTGATATGGGTCTTACAAATTAGTTTCTACAAAGGCTAGGCATATAAGAAAATCTGATACGTGACGCACTGTTTCACACCTTACAACCACATCTATAAATTATGATAATTTCAAATAATTGAAAGTTTTGAAGGGCTTAAGTGGATTTCAATGCACTTTCCTAGCACTCAAAACTACACATTCTTTTAAAGCAAACTAGAGAAAGCCAATCATGTAAGTAAAAACCACTTCCACTCTGCTAATCTTAAAATGCAGCTAATACTGCTGATCAGACCACTGTTTATTTCTATATTGCTGCATTTTTATGCCTTCCTTGCTGTGTCCTTCAGATTAAGCAGAAGAAAGTTACAAACTGGCAATGCTCAACAGCAATTAAGGGTTTGAAAGAACTACTGGTGATGTGCCCACTTGGAAAATTTTACAACTAAAGCAGTAATGTTTTCAATTAATCCCAGAAGATGGTTTTATTTTAGAGTATAAGTACCTGCATGATCATTTTAATCCCTCTGAATTGCTGTAAGGTACAAGTGTCCTCCCATATAGGGAGCTACACTGCTACAACAGTAGAATTAGACTTTTCTGAATACTGCTAGTGCAAAACCATCAAAAGGCCTAAGAGAGGTGCAAAATAATTTCCTTCTGAAAAAAAAAATATTTTGCTTGCTTTTATGGAGTCTATTTTCTGGTTGCTGCAATGCAACAGAATCTCACTGAATGACACAGAATTTGGGTAGAGTGAGCTCTGACACTGCACTCCAGGAGCTGTCAGGGAGCTCTGCGTTGATGCCGTACCATCACTCAGTGGGCAGCCTGAAAACTGTGGGCAAAGTCTGAGCATCCCTGGAGAGACAGGGGGGTAAAAATAGCAGAGACCTTGCAGATTTGCTGTCTCCATGAAAGGTGAATCTTTTTTGGAGGCAGTCAAGGGCTATTTTCTTTCAAAGAAAATGTAGATGTACTCTGAGATTTTGTCCTCATTTTCTGTGTTCCTTCCAGCTGTTCCTAAAACTTGATGTCCCAAAGTATCAAGTATAATGGGATATCTACTTTCTAAAACTTATATACAACATTTTCATTTTCAAAATGCTTTGTCCCAGCACAGCACTACAACTCTGTACACAGGTACTGCAAGATAGCCTCACTATTTTCCATTTTGTACCTATGCAAATATATCCTGCCCTGTATATCCCTTCAGACTAATCAGCCTTTGGTCACTCACCTTCAGTAACTCTTTACCAACTAGCACTTTTCCCCCCATTTGCTTATGAGAGTGTTATTAGGAATAGCACTTAAAGTTTTAGTAAATTCAGGATTTTTATTGCATTTACTATTTTTTCTGCCATTCAGCGAGCATATTTTCCTGCAAATGAATTAAATTAGCCTTTATTATTTAAAAGGCTGTTAATGACTAATCTTATGTTATTTGTAACTTAACCTATTTGTTTAATGTCTTCTGTATTTTTCCAGGCAAACTGGCCTTCCCATAATGTCCTTGCTCTCCATCCCTGCTCTCCTCCTCACTCTTTCCTCAGCAGAGAGCCTTTGAAAACTTTTCTCCAATTCTAATGACTTCAGGGTTTCAGGCTCTGCCTGAAGCAGGGAAATGAAAAGTTCATCGGGACCAGTAAACCGAAGATAACTTCAACCTCTTCATTTCCTCTTAGTATGCTTTCCATTACTGATACTTATCCACCAAATTACAGCTAATGCCTCAATGAAATAAATTTGAATTTTTTATATCATCTATCATTAGCTGTCTCCTCTCTTTCAGTATTTTCCTGCATTTTCTCTGCACAGACTTTATGTTGCTTGCTATTTGTACCTCATGGTGCACTTTGGGCTTTCTGATTTTGTCCCTACATTATATTAGTACATCTGATTGTAAGGACTGCTGATTCAGCCTTTTGCAAGCTCTAGGGTGAGTGAAGAAAAAGAAAAAACCTCCTTGCAGATAATTTTTTATGCTCTGCCATGCTATAATTAGTATAATAAAAGGCATTTCAAATATGAGATTACAAAGAAAAATGGACATAATGTGCTGCCAAGCATATCTGTCTCCAATGTTGCAAATCAATGCTTTTGTTGTGAAAAAATACTTTGCTACAAGTAAGTTTTCTTGTATAAAAGAGTTTAGAAACTCAGCACTTGTATCAAACCTTCTGGAAAAATTGAACTGCAAAACCCCTGTTGGGGCTATAATTCAAGAAATGACACCATTTACTCTAGGTACATATATTTGTTTTGAGGCCAGATCAACATGAACAATGGCTCTCACTGGACTCAATCATAATATCCCCATGTGGACTAATCTGAAACTTAAAAATATTGCCAACGACAAAGTATTTGGAACCACTGAAATTAAGTCAATGAACAAATACATAAAGTATTAGCAGTGGAGGTTGCTCAGAAACTTCTGCCAAGCCATTAATTTTTGAAACGTGATTTTTAAAATCCTGTGTATCAATATAATTTTTGGCATGAATTCATACTGGTCCACATCATTCTAGTGACCTCATCATCCATATATGTGGCAGTGAAGGATTTTGTGAGCTTAGTATTAATAACTGACCTTTTAATATTGTCACATTCAGTTCATAGTACACAAATTTAAATACCTATTTAAAAATTAAAGGCAAAGTGCAAACTACAAATTGCTCGTGTATCAGTGTATTTATAACTACTATATTGTTAACAATACTATATGTTGTTAGTGTACATTACATTGATACATATATATGTTTTATAAGTATTAAAATACTATATTAGTATATAATTGTAATATAATTTGTATATTAGTAAGAGGTGTGATTTTTAGCTGATATAGTAGTACTTATGAATGCAACATAAGAAAATGAAATCTATGAAAAGTTTCCATCTAGATTTCTCTAAGGTTTTGTTTATGAGGTTTTTTAAAATGCTGGCTTACTGAAAGTGAATTCCTTCTATGCAAAGGATGGGTATTGAACAATCTCTGAGTTTATATAATAAAGGGCAAAAAAACTCTACGTTGTATGTTAAAGCTCTTTTCTTCCTAAAATGTTTGGAATGTTAAAAAACTAATTAAGTTTAAAATATTTTTGACTGATTCAGTAAAATTTTGCTTTTTGAATCAAAGGCTAATGAAATATTTAAAACTGATTTTACAGTCCCCATGTGAGATAAGAGTTTCACTGTCAAATCCTGAAAATTTTCATGGGAAACGGAAGTTACTTAGTTCCTAGAAAATTTGATTTCTTTTCTCTCCTTCCAAAGCCAGATAAGTGTTTCAAAAAGAAAAAAAAAATTAAAAAAGGGGAAAAAAGAGAGAATATCAAAGAAGAAATCTTGGTTCAACTGTGCCAGACTGGTCGCACTTTTCATAATGTAATTTAAATGGTAAAATGTCTGCACATAAAAAAATTCTTTAATAGAGCAAACAGAAAAAAATTTTCTTTCATTTCTCTGTCTGTTCTGGGCACTTGCCAGGACTGATCATATAACAAGAATCTCATCTTGTAAACTGCTTCCCTGCCAGTGAAGCTGCACTTCTGTAAGGATCTGTGTAATGATTACCATGTAAGAAGAAACTTGTCAAGACTGAGTATTTTAAGGCAAGACTGGTCAGCTGAAGACCAGGACACACCAGCTCTGCCTGTGCTTTCAGCTAATGGGAAGAGAAAAGCAGGGATCCCCCAGTTGGAGGTTTGCTTGCTTTGGAACTGCCAAATGCTGGGACAGCAGGTGGATCCTGCTGCAGGAATCATTATGTGCCTCTCGGCTGTTTACACTTGCCTTTAGTTAGACAAATTTCCCCCTTTTCTCTCACTGTCTCCAGAACATGGGAACTCAAAAAAATTCTCAAGGTAGAAAAAGTGCTTGTAAAACCTTAAAAGGCAGTTGATTCCACATTATAATGCCTTTCAGCTCTCTTTTCTTCCTTCCTTTTATTACATAAAGGACAAAGCTGTTAATTAAACAGCGTCCCTTTAGCAAAAAAGGTGGAGGGTTTATTTTTTTGGCTCCTGTCCTTTTGCCTCTCACTTATTTTGTGGTCACTGTATCTATAGGCAAGCTCACCTTTCCGAAAGAGTAGATCTGACGCTTCCAGTCCTCATGAGCAGGCTCTGAACCTCCTGAGTGCTTGTTGTCAGTCCAGAGAGAGAGCCATGATGGCTAAGAGGGAGGTCAATAGACTCGGAACTGGTGTGAAGGCTAGTCATGGACTGGTAACTTGGTGTGTCCTTACTGCCCGCTGAAGAGCTGCTCAGGTTTGCAGCCCACACAAGAGCACCTGATGTGAAAGAGTGCACTGAGGCAGGACTGGAAGCCAGGGAGTGACTTAAGCTTACAACATCTGCATTTAAGTCCGAAGGTTTACTGAAGAGGGGGCTGCTGCTACCACTTTGCCCACCTGCACTGCCCATGCTGCCTGTGCCCGAGGATGGCGATTCCAGGCTGCCTTGCCGTGCCAATGTGGTACTAGGGCTGGGCATTGCCGATGTGGGTTTCACACCTTCAGTACTGGGTGCAGAGGCAGCTTTACCACTTGCCTTGGCACCAAACAACCTAAATGTAAAACAAATAGCTTTAGAGAAACTGACAGCCACATTAAACATTCATGGCGCAACATCCTAAGAGCCAAACTACACATTTTTAATTACTGCTACGAAAATCACGCCTACCTAGTTGATCAATCACAGCACAAATTTAAATTCACTTAACCATATCACAATAGTCATGGTTTGTTTCTTTAGTAACCGCTTACTCACTCCTATTCAGATGTGCTCTTTGCACAGACCCTCCCACAGGGAGGTAAAATAATCACATTTTTGTCTTCCTAGTTCATAAACAGATTACACTTTCACCCAAATTCAGTAATTAAGCATTCCCAAGTCATTAGCTTTTAAACTCCTCACCTCTCAAATCTGCTTAAATGATTGCAACAAACACTTGCAAAATCCTAATTCCTTCATAGTTTAATAAACATCTAAGTATTTGTGCAAAATTCCCCTCTTGTTGTTTTTTTTTGCACAGATGGTCATGCAGTCATCAGTCACGTAGTAACCACTCAGAATAAACTGCACCATGGCTAAATGGGCTCAGTTTGTCTCCAAGGGCAGGAATGATAAAATTGTATATCACATAATATCTTCCAGCAATTCTAGATATGAAAATTCTATAGCGATGATGAAAAAATAGACTTCAAGTCCTCTAAAATTTGAATTAAAAGGTCATGCAATGTTTTAATGTATTTCTGGAAATATTTTAAGCTGAAGTTAATGTACAGCTTCTAAATTAAAGGTAAAAAAATGCAAAAGTTATCATGATGTAAAGTAAGCATGTCTAGCAAGATAAGAACCCGTTTTACATTTTACCAAGCCCACAAAACTAAGCTGCAGCTCCCCAGCTGTCTGGAGATGATGTTTTGGTAAATAGGCACAAGAGGGCACTATTGGCTTCTTCTCCAGCAGTGAAAGTGCTCCATCCCAATTCATGGAGCACTCATCCAGATTTATACTTCCAGAAATGTTACGATAGAGCATTTACAATTTAAATTTAGCCTTGCCAATGCTTGTGTCAAAAAATAGAACGAAGCTGCTAAGATAATGAAGTGTTTGTAGCTGGAGCTGCCAACAATGGGAAAGTAAATCTAACTCTATAATTTATAAAGAGCTCTTCAGTTCTCCATCCAGAATGTGGCAATGCCTCTTCCATTAAGAGAATGTGCCTGAACATAGGGTCCTTCTTCCCTTTGGGAGTTTACTGCAGTATTGAGAAGAAACTGCACATGTGGCTGAACTTAGAATCATGGAACATCTTGTGTAGGAAGGGGCCCATAAGGATCAGTGATTCCACCTTCTAAGCTTCAAACTGTGGTTATGGGGAAGTACTTAAAATGCTTAAACCTCAGGGAGCAGCCATTTCAGGTCTTAGGAGGTCTTCAAATCTCAAAGAAATCATTGTGTTGCATGAAAAAAATACCGCCCTTTTATTTTCCTGTACTTGACTTGTTTGTGGCAAAACATTCCCTGAAAAGACTTTTTGCACAGTACTTCAACATACTGAGAATCCCTGCTTCAGATATTGCAACTTCAGAGAATCACAGAAATGCACTAACCTTCGAAATGTGGGGGAAGCAATATCTGGGTATTTGGAACCTGGCTGTCTAAGCCCTGGTGTGCCAGAGGCGCTTGCCGAAGTCGGGCTGGATTTAGGGGAGCTGGACAGCGAGACGCTTTCAGAATCGGACACGGCCACTTTCTCTTTTTCCTTGTCTGTCTGGTTGATGGTGACAGGGCTGGACCTCCCGGACCCAATCTTGCTCGGCTCTCGCAGTTTGGTGGCAGCAGCACCCGCAGACTTGCTGCTCACGTTGGAGTCGATGCTGCTGGTGCTGGAGCGGTGGCCGCCGCGGCCGGGGATCCCGCTGCCGCTGGATTTCGAGGGGCGAGGCAGACTCCGGTACTGCAGAGTTGTCTTTGAGCTCACATGCAGGACGCCGTCGTCCTGGTTTTGGGAACCGTCTAAGCTCGTCTTCCTCCCTGCGTTGGATTTCCCACTGATGGCTGAGGATTTTGGCATTTTTCCCAGCGTTGCTGACCCGCTTGTGATCGTAGCTCCACTTGTGGTGATTATGGTAGAAGATCCCAACCCAGACTTCTTGAATCCAAATGACCCTGTAGCAGTTGATCTGCCAATGCCAGAGGGAGGCTTTTTCCCTTCATCACCACTGCTCTTCCCTGCATCTGACGGAGATCTCTGTATGGAGGCTCCTTTCAGCGGAGTTTTCACTTTTTCTGAAGCTTTTGCATCATCAGTTTTTCCTAAGTAAAAGAATATTTTAAAAGGTCACTTGTGTTTAAGCTGCAATGTCTAAATATCTAATTTCAACACTGTATGATTACACTTTCAAAATGAAAAAATACACAAATAGAATTCCCCTAAGGAAACAGACCAGTTTGGTCTTTAGTCTCCCATCAGCTATCTGTAGGACACATAACAAATAAGCTTTAAGTATTAAAAGCTTGAAATTCCTGTGAGAACTTCCACTTTCATAGATAGGTGGAAAATGTAGTTGTAGAAAATTATCTTGAATGAACCATAAGGAATCTTGACTGAATTTTTTTTCTGTTAACAGTATTTCTATATGAAAGAAATACTGCTTGAAAATAAAACATTACATGCAATAAACATCTCCTGAAGTATGACATCAATGATGTGTGTAGAAATTAGTGGTACTTATAGAGTTCTTTAGTTTTCACTGATTACATCTTTTTAGCATATGACTAAGCTTGTTCTGGTTAGTTACACAAAATTATCAGGGAGCGATTATGTTATGGAATGAATCATCTTGATCTGTAACAATATCAATTACACAAGTTAATTAGTCTTTGTTGTATCCTTGATGGCTTCTCAAGATTTTTGATTTTTTTGTGAGGTTTTCTTCAGTCCTGTCTAGGCTTGTGACTATATAACATATATTTATATTTTCTTCCATATTTCCTAAAACTTTATTGTTACATGCAGGAAGGTCAAAGTAAGATGTTCTGCTATACCAGAAAGTATCCTTTTCCTGTTTTACAAATAGATAAAAATCTCCATTTCAATTCTAATTTATCTCTAAGCATCTACTGTATACCACTAACAACTCCTAAAACATACCCAAGTTTTTAATTTACTCTTGAAGTAATTATGGAAGCTTTGGAGGTGGATGACCTAATTTCTCTTAAGAAACTAAAATGTAATAAAGAGTGACACCTGCAAAGGAGAACTAATTCCACTCATGTTTTTATCCAGCTCACACTTTATGCTACACAAACAGATGCACATGCCATGATACAGATCAGACTCTGACCCAGCAAACTTACAGCTCATTAGTAGCCAAGGCCTCAATTCTGTGTTGCACAGTGGCTGCCTGATCACCTTGAGCAAAACAGATCTGGAAAGCTTAGCTTGGTGTTCAGCAAACCTTTATGTATCTCCATTTTTAATTGCTACTAGAGGGATAAAAGTTCTGTATCCATATGATCACCATGGCAGTGCTCCTCGGGGATCTCTCAGACCAGAGACTGATCAATCTTTAGCAGTTCCAAATTGCAAAGAAACAAAAGGGGTTCACAAAGAGCAGGAACTTATTCTGAGGAGATCTTTGTTAGTTGCTCTTACCACTAGGGGTTGAAGCATGCACTGTTGTCTCAGGACATGAAAAAGCACCAGAAAATGTTCTACTGAGAATACACATTTCCTTAGTAAAATGATGGATTAGGATTAGATGCTTTTAATAATTATCTCTTTCATCAGCTTTGTATTTTTGCTTCAAAAGTAGATTGCAGAAGTGGTTACTACTTCTGAGAGGCTTTCCAAAATTAGGTAGGAGGGCATTTAGCACTGAAATGTGTAAAAAGACTTTTTGTTTTACAATTTTTTATCACTTAACAGTGATAAAAAGAACACTCATAGTATGTGGAATGTGATAATTCAGCTTTAGTTCAGAAAAAAACTAAAAATATCATTTGGAGTCCCCTCCCTTGAATATTAAATCTTTTTGATTCTGCTTCTAATATGTGGCCATTTCTATCCATATGTTGAATTATCAAAAGTAAGTTTTTCTAGAGAATAAGGATAAGGCACTGATGAGTCCAAAAATACTTCTAAGAATTAATAGGCATTGACATACACAGATGACAGCACAACAAAATGCAATCACAGTTTTGTTATGTAGGCACCTATGTATACTTAATAACTTATTATTATGCATGTAGCAAACTAACAGAAATGAAAATGTTATTTTAATATTAAAATCTGAGCTTTCAGTCATTTATGAGAGTAGCAAACAATGCATATCGTATGTATACATCTATAACATCCATCAGTTATTTGAAGACCACTGTCATCTGAACGACAGAAGTTCCCTACCTGGGGTCTTGAGTGCACTTGTTCCTGCTTTGTGCCTGGACTGAGTTGTTCCCACTTGTGCAGTCATGCCTCTCCTCCAAGATCCGGTCTGTGACACAGAGAGAGATGTTTTCTGTCCCCCCTTCTCCGACTCTTCAGACAGCCCCGAGGGAAGGCCTTTCCACTTGCCACTGCTGTCTACACTGCTGTCAAAGTCTTCCTCTGGCTTCTTCAGCTCTTCAGTGCTGCCCCAAGTTTCACTGTCTGTAACTGAGCGCTTCTCTGAGTCTGTCTTCAGCTACAAGAGATTTGTGTGAGAAATGGTCAGTCCCAGCATCTCTGTCATTTGCTGATTTCTTAAATTATAGCAGAGGAGGAGAATTTGACCTATTTGCAGCAAGGGACACAGAAACTTCTAAAACACTAGTATACTGATTCCAAAAGTTTAAAAACATACAAAATATAGCCATTTGGGGATGACATTTCTCTTTCTTTTATTTGCAAAAGACTTAACCCCTTTCCTTTATAGAGATAAACTATAATACAGTGAAAGTAATTCACTCTAATTATCAGCGGTGATACCCTATTGTTCCTCAATTAAATCTAAATTTCAGAAGTGAATCACTGTGCTGAGAGGTTTAACTAAAAGCTTGGGTGAGCAAATTCCTGAATACACTACTAAAATCACCTCAGCCTGGCTTCTTGCCTTTTCCTACCCAAGACTTCCAATGACTGGATTAGGAATGTTTCTCCAGCAGAACAGAGTATGTTGTGCCACCAGTGACCAAGGATAGCATCTTCCCCAAAAATACTTGTACTACAGCTGATGGCTTTTCTACAGTCTCCATAGAAATGAATTCTGTCCAACAAGAAACTCTCTCTAGCTATATCAGCTAACAGAGCAAAAAAGAGGCTTATGCCAGCACTACTCATCTGTGGTGTGAAGGCAACCAGCTGGGCTCATGCTCCCTCTGAAACTCAGACCCACTTGGAGGATACACCAGTGAGGACCTAAATCCCCTGTGGCATCTGCTTTCCCTGAGGCATGCTGATAAGGGAGTGCTGAAGAGCAGCCCAACAAGACAACGTAGAAGCTGTGAAAGTGGCTTAAATAGAAACAGAGACTGACCCTACCCCTGTGTCTGACAAGACCGGTGTTCTTTGTGCTGACAGGCTGTTCAGTGCAACTCTTCCTTCTGTGTTTTTCTGCAGCCTCCTGACCTCAGTCTGAAGCCTTACTTGCACATCACCCTCTCACCACTCCTGCTTGCCTCTGCCCCTCGTTAACAGCAAAAATATGGTGCTGCTCTCAGGTATCACCAGCCTAAGAGGGGCTGCAAAATGGAACTCATTGAGGGACTGGCTATTTATTATCCTGGGCTGTCACAGCTCCTTCACCACAGAGACCCCTCTGTGGCTGTGTCCCAGGCACTGCTGCCATAGGGAGGATTAATATTGATTACATGACAGACAGAATAATCAGTTCCTGTTTACATATTTGTCAGCTGAGATGTACAAAAGGCAAAAGCTCTCTACATTTCCATAATTACGTATGTACTTTGGATGCGCTAGCACAGACTATGGGTAAGGATTGATGAGAAAAAAGCCCAAGCAAATATCTACAAAAATATTGCAGGGTTCTTCAAAAGCAAGTTTGCATTGAAGTTACTGCTACAACACGTGTAACAGGTAACAACATGCTTATAGATATTTTATCATAAATGAATGACTGTAAATGTATAGTCATACATTTTTAAAGCAAACTGCTTAATTTAAAAAAAGAGTAGTACAATACTTTCTAAAAGCCTCTCTTCACCATTATAATTTGTGTAATAAGAAAACAACAACAAAATATGCAATTTCTGTCTCAGTCTATAGCCAGCATTTACTGCTCCAGTCACTTAAAAAGATTGAGAAAGAGATCTCTGTGTTGCAGTATATCTAAGACCTGAAAAAATCTCTCAAAATGAGTATTCTGTTCATCTCAGTTTCTGATTGAGATTGCCACCTAGACTGGAATACAGTGAGTTCTGCTTAATGTGCCTGGTAAAGGCATACATGATAAACGTATTTTCCTAGTTTTCATAATATAAGCAAACTGGAATGAAACTAAAATTTGAACATGTACTGCATCTCTGTCTATAGCTGAACAATTTGCAAATAAAACAGAGGCTTATTATAGAGTAGCTAGAACATGATATTACCCAAATGAAAAAAAAAACCAAAACCACGGAGTTAAAAAGTCAGCCTGAGATTTCCCAATCCTGATGACTATGCAGTGGAACAAGCAAACCAGAACTAGCTGGCCATCACTGTTGATGTGAAAGGGAAGAGGTTGATCTCCAGCTAAAAACCATGGAAGTCCCTGATGGAGTGGGAAAGGCAATGGTAAGGGCTGAAGAATGGGGCCCTGAACACAAACCTCCGCCCTCTTCCTCTGCAAACAAAACACACCTGCCTCGCTTCAGGATGGTAGGTTGCAGGAGCTATCTGGAGTCATTTGAGTGACTACCTGAATACAGCATTGGTCTGGTATCTGTCCTGTTGGAGATTAAAGTAATTTTCATTCCAAAAGTAACTATATTTCCCTATTGTCTGGGGGAAATAACAAATATGTGTTTTTCTCCTGCTCACAGAGTCTGCTGAAATCTACACTGACAAAACAGACCTCTGAATTGCAGACACTGGCTGCCTGCAGGAGTCCAAATGGAATCAGAAGTGTCAGTCTTGTGTCCTGCGTACTTGACATCAAATCACTGGAGGCAGCCACTCTTCCCCTGTGCTGAGTGCTCAAAGTTCCCTACTAGTGAACAGGAGATGACATGGCAGAGAATACTTTCCTATTGAGACAAACTTTTCTGGTTTTATTTCTTTTTTGGAGGGAACCAAGTCCTGCAAGGATTCTGTATTGACTTCTCTGTTACTCGCCATTTTGAGGGGAGCTGGGAAGAAATGCTTGAATACCTGCCTTGAATACCAAGAGCTTTACATACACAGACACACACATATATGTATGATGTACATAGTTTGTGTCTGTATGGTATTAGGAACTTTATTTTGACACAACGCATTGTCACTTTGCATTGACACTTTCATCCCTGGATCTCAGTGGGGAGAAGACAATCTCTGCCATTTAAAAGGACAGTACAGCCCATAAATTTCTTCCCTAATGTGTTTCAGCTCATAAAAAGCAAAAAATATATTATTTTTTATTGTATTATCTGTTGGAAGAGATGTTCCAAATAAGCAGAAGTGAGTAGAAATCCATGATCACAGATCCAATCATACTGTGTTTGCTTTGTGTAAGGGTGCAGCAGGGGCTGGGACCTGGGCTGCTCCCCCAGGGTGGGCAGAGCTGGGTCTCACCAGCCAGCACCTTCAGCAGTGACACAAATCCTGGGAGCAGGGAATCTGGAATGTCAGCTCACAGCCCAAGGCTGGGTCAATGGAGTCTATGGCTTCTTGCATCCAGGTGTAAGAGAGGATTTTGTAAGATATGAATACCTCATTCATTTAGAGACATTGATACCAAACTTTTTCTATCCTGTATAGGGATATTGCAACAAATGGCAACAAAGCTACTCACCTGGGCATGAGTGTTCTTCCTTGAAGAGGCTGTTATGTTGGAATAAGAACTGACAGATGAGGTGGTATTCAAATCATCTGTGCTGAGGTTGTCAAGAGTGTCACTGAGGCCACTGCTAACCGAGCTGCTGTCATCCCAGCTGCAGAGAAAAGAGCACATCTACTTTACATACTGTGTCTCAACATGCAGAAGGTATCTCAAAATCAATAGATGTGATTACTTATTTTTCAAGTGATTTACCAGAAACTTTTCAGTAATATTTCCTAAGTTCAATGAATATGGTTCTTCAGACTTTTGAATTAATTATTCACTTGCAGTCAAGTGGTTGCTTGTTCAACTAATGAAAGATGCAGGTGTCCTTAAAAAATTACCATCAGATCTAAGTGTAAGCCATTAAAACAGTTCGTTTCATGCTTCATTGCAATCACATTCATTACACCGGCAGGGAAATCCATTAAGCTTACCAGATATTGCCAGTCTCAAAAATTATTAATATCTTAGAGAAGACCTGATGAATTGCCAGGCTACATAAAAATAAAAGGAGTATCTTTTCTGCAGACTAATCCACTGTCAGCAAGAAGCCAGTATTTTCAAAAGTTTTATTTTCTTGTCTTCAGTATCTGTCTAGCTGGTGCAATGTCATCAAAATAGGAATCCCTGAGAATACAGTCAAAGGAGCTGACAGAGAATACATTATACATCTCTGAAGAAACAGTCTGTCAATTGTTTTGCTTTAGGAGATTGAGATAAAGGATGCAAATGAGAGAAGGGCTTCTCTTACAGAAATGTCATTACCAACTCTAACAAAAGCCTTGCTTTTGCACGAAAGGGAGGTTGAGCTGTATTTCTCAGACTTTTCTCTACAAAATTGCCTCTCTATGGCATTACATTTTGACTTTTATTTTATTGCCATATACAGTATTATACTGCCAGTATTTTGCAACATCTCCATCTTTTCATCTGGTTTTGGATTATTCACAGGCCAAAAGTTTGAAAAAAATTCACCTTATCCCATTCAAAGGGATTCATCTCCTATAATTTTAGGTATATAAAAGTTAGGTATCTCATTTCATTTAAGTTACCTAGCTGTCGTCTCTAACAAGTATTAAAATCAGCCTTGCTTTAAAAGTCTTAGGCTTCTGGGATAAACTTTACACTGAAGGTGCCTCTTTTTGTCTTTTCCTCTCATAGAGAAGAGAGGGTTGATTAAGCCTCTTCTAGATATGTAACTTCTAGCAAGACAAAGCTAGGTGTTTACACATGCTGATAAAGTCCCAAACACAAGAAAGTGCATTTTATCCTTGTTTTGCTGTAGCCTGTTATGAATTTTAGAAAACAATATGTAATTCAATCCCCTAGTCAAATTAAAGCTCAGTACTATTGACACTAATAATTCAGAGCAAACAAGCAAAATATCTGTGAGTACTTATTTTAAATTTGGAGTTTTGAGAGACAGTAGCAGTGTGAGGGAACTGCATGGAACAAAATGTGTGCTGATGCTTTGGAAAGTTCAGTGCACTAGTCTTGTATCATAGCAACTGCAGCAAGCATTACCTTTCTTTTGCCAAAGGTAAGAAAATCACATTGGTAAGTCAGCTCAGTGACAAGATAAACATATTTCAGAGGGCAAAAGTTTATTACAGTGCTGCACTTTCCACCACTGAGTACAATGACTACAAATAAATATGTCTTCTGCTACATTTCCAGATGATAAACACATGAATGATTTAATAATGAAATTATAATGTCATACATAATAGGCTGTCCACATTCATCTAAGAACTATCTCTGAAGCACTAGTAATTTAGGCCTTCTGTGTTTTTCACTGTCTAATGTGATGCATAATTTCACTGATGATAAAAAGCCATTAATTAAACGCTGTATACTACGTGCGAATTTACAACAGCGTTAAGTCTGAGGACCTTAAGGATGGATAAAAACATAAGCAATATAAATGTGATTAAGTTGCAGAAAAGATAGTATTGCCTCACTAAAAGCTGCTCTTTAAAAACCAGAAAAAATCATAAAACAAATCCAAAAGGATATATATTAGGTACTTCCAGAAGGAACATGAGCTTTTAACTTATGACATTCATGACAAATAATATTTGGCCATCCATTTTCTGAGTCTACCTAAGACCCTGGGGATAAAATTTCATCCTTTTTCCCCATGTGCCTTTGTTATTATACTCTATTTTAATTTTTCATACTTCATTTTGTGCTCCTTTTTCTCTGTAAGAGAATTTACATTTTCTAAATTCTGGAACGGTTCAGCTGATTCACAAAATATAACTATGTTCTCTACTGCTGAAGGTTTCAGGCAAATATTACTGTGATTGTGTTCTGTTTTATGGCTTCCCTGTGGTGTCCCACACTCATCACACCTCACTCACCAGTGGATTATTAGTGGGCTCGGGGAGCACTCAGGGCCATCTTGTAAGTTGTATAGAAGATCACTCTGAAACCTCTACTACTGACCTTTCAAAGTCATCACTGTATTTGCCTGGATTTTTTTTCCTCTTATGATAGGTGCTTGAGGTGTTTCATAGATTCAGGAGTTATCATACACCAAAATTTCTGACAATATTCAGTATGCCTACAAAAACCAGGAATATTGGAACCTGCTTTCTTTCTGGCATATTCTAAGGACTGTTACAGAAACTGATGCCCACTTGATACAACGTTTTATACCAGCCTTTTGAAAAGACACGGCAAAAACCAAAAACTACAACGGAACAGACCATATCAGATAACCTCTTGGCAATGAAAATTGTTGTTTTTACAACAATTTCAATGTATTAGCAAGAGTTTTTTTAACTTGCTCATGCAGCCAAATTTTTGTATTACAGTATTTACTGTTTCTTCTTTTATAAACGTCTTTCCCCAAATCTAGATAGTAGACTTGCTATCAGACAAGATAATGCTTTTGATAATGCAAATGCCTTGTTTATAATTTGGAAAAAAATTCTTGATGATTCATATTAAGGTATCCTTTAAACCAGTAAACTCATGACAAAAAATACCTGATAAGATTATTGTGCATCACTTTGAGACTCAAAACTCATTTGTGGGAGTCTGAAACAAACTCTAATTTTAGTTCTTGTTCCTCCTACCCTTCATCAAAACAATATTCATTTATACTTTAATATGCTGGCTGAGATTAATCTTTCATTTTTTATTTTAGTTTTTATTTATTTTTCTATTTTTCACACATTCTACAAAGACTATAACGGGTCAGGTTAGCACTGCTGCTCATTTGCTCATTAATGCATTACACCTCTGCTATTAAAAATCACATTTTAACTACTTATATTATTGACAGAATTTGCTTCGTTTTTCTTGGTGTCAGACTCAGGATGATTTCTTTAAAAGAAAATGTCAGCAAATGGTGTTCACCTATATGGGAGACTGAAGCTAAGAGAAAAGTGCATTGTTTTGACAAGTTCTGGAAATTTTTCTTTGATAAACCCCTGGATCCCAAGAGGATCTTGAGAAGAACTTTGATATCCAGCAAGATAGCAAGACATAATCTTCTTATTAAGAATATGAATTTGGCTATTTCTAAGATAAATGTTCTTAAATCTGGATAATTCTGAAGTGTCTTCAAAATCACTGCTTGCATGTACCTGACAGATTTTTATTTTCATAACTCAGCTCATTCTGCTTTGTCTGGGGTCAAATCAGCAAACAGAGAACAAGCAAAGAGTCCAGTAGTCACTGCTCTCGTTGTGAATGCATGTAACACCACAGTGTTTGATAACACAATCACATATTTTTTTCTCTATAAATGCTTAATTAATTTAATGCTTGTAAGAAGTCTGCTTCAGGGATGAATCTGAATTTTGCATTAAGGAAAGATGCCTTCTGTCTTCATTCAAAGAAGTTAAAAGTTTTCTAACAGAAGGGACTATATGAAGCACAATTGAAGACCTTGGTGTACCAGACTCCCTGAAATCTGCAAGGTGACTGCTTTAGCCAACATTTTAAAATAAATCAGACATCAATAAAGAGCTTCTAATTTATTTTAGTGGTTCACAGTCGACTTACAAAGATGCAATGCATGGAAATATGTGCTTTGAACGAACATTTTGCTGCAGAGATACATCAAAATTTAGGTTACTATCATATCAAATTACATGTCAAAACTCAGCACCTCTTTCTCAGCCTTTCTATTGTTGTACCTCAGCTTTACATCTGTAAAACAGAGACAGATACACACACAAATGGTTTAAATGATGGCCACTGTGTTACAGCTTTCATCCAAAAACATACTTCATACCCTCTGACTTTGCTCAGACTCTTTGCAGTAACTTTGCCGGTATGCCTTCTGCTTAGATCTGTGTTTTCATTTCATGTATTAGTTATGCCAATAAGATAATTTTGCACTAGCTAAAGTTCATTCCCTAATTCTAGCTTGCACCTATCAAATCTGAACAATTCTTTCCTGTTTTGATGCAAGACATTGTCACTAACTGGCAAAGGTGGCTATGAATATTGCACACATTCCAGTTCTTCACAAATTGCTCCAAATTCTTCAAGCAACATTTCAACTCCTTGACCATATAAAATACTCCATGAAACCCACAACTTGTTATCTACATAGTTGGTTAGTCTCCACTATCACTCTTTGTCTCACTTTCATTAGTGCGCGCTAATACTGATAAGATCTCCTCATAATAATCCCCTCATTGACCTCCCTACCACATAATGTTCTGGAAATAGCAAGGTGTCTGAAGGCAAAACACTGTGCTTAACATCAGTATGTAGAGCTGAACAAAGATTAGAAATACATCCCAGCAAGTACCCTCAAATGGAAAGATAAATTCCACTCAGCTATGCACATGAAACTTTTTAATTTGCTTTCCACAATATCTGGGGTTTTTTTTGGAGTTCACACACTGAAGTACATGAACAAAATGAGGAATATTCTATACAAATTAAGACATTATTTTATACGTCAGGCAGGCAAGCAATAGAGCTTTAGGGCAAAGATGCAATTTGACTTTTGCCTACATAATGACGACCTGCTGAGAATATGCAATGCATTTTTCTAGATTTTTGCATGATGCCTGAAAGTAAAAATGCACTGGATTAGGAGAGGAATGAATTATGAAGGTATGTGATGAGAGGAAGTGGTTTCAACAATCTGTATTAGTTCTATGGATACCTAAAATAGTCTACTTTCAAAGTACTTGTTTCAGAAAATCAAAGCAGTCTAGTTGCAGACAAGACATGACAGAGCACTTAGACACCGTCAGTGTTTCATCCCACCCTTCCTGTTTCTACTTTCAGCATTTTCCTACAAGCCCTTAAACTTGACAGCTTATTGAAGTTCATCACACTGTTAAGCTGGGTCAGTGCCTGGAATTTGTTTGAACATTGGCATACTTCATTAATTTCTGAGACCACCTCCAGTCAAAGTGCCTCAGTATGCAAATAAAGAAGCTTTTCACAAGAAAATCATCAGACACAGCAAGACTCCAATCAATGTGCTATCATGAATGCCAGAAAATTATGGTTCCTTCAATGTACCCAGTCCTTGCACAATTTGACAAGTTGCTCGCATTGTTTTCATTACCAATTTTTGTAAGCAGAAGCAGGAGCTACAGCTTTCAAGCATACAGCTCTAGAAAACAAAACCAAAATCTTTCCTCTTAAAGAATTCATATAATCAGAATAACTGTTCTCTCTGGGAAGGCTTGTAGCAGAATGAAAAGTAGCACTGTATTTGTCACATGTTTTGTACTGCACATGAAGAGCTTTAGACCACAGCAGTCACCACACATACTTGATTAGGAATGAGAAACCCTTAGTCACATTCTTGATAATGCCAATGGAACTCACATACCCCCAGAGACTTTTGTATGGGTTTGTGATTCAAAGAACCTGAACACATTTAGCAAAACAATCTTTACTTGCTTTTTATAGTAACTTTGGGCTTTCAAACCGTGAAGCCCTTTTAAACACTTCTAAATCCTTCATGGCCATGGCAGGCTCATGCAGGGTGGAGCCCAAGTGTATTTCTCCTGCTGGGAGGAATGGTCTCTGAGGACAAATAAGACAACTGAGATCATGACACCAAGAGGAACATTCAGAGCTAAACCAGAACTTGACTTCTGAATGTTCGAGGATCTACAAATCCATCCTAAGAGCAGATCAATGGTGAGCAGTAAGGTGTTACCCCTTGCTTTGGTAACAGCAAAGTAAAGGACTTAAACTACATGCTCAGAGTAGAAAGTTTGAACTTAGTACACCTTTACTTTACTCACACAAGTTAAGCCCTGCAAGTGGAAGATAGTGTTTAAGCTCTTTCTACACACATAAAATCCATAAAACAGAGAACAAACTAGAAAAATCAGCCTCCATGCAGGTGGTCATTACTTCTCTACAGCACACCAGAGAAGCGAAGATTAGCATGCATTCTGGGCTGCTGCCATGAACTCTTTTCTGACACCCATATTTCAGGTCATGTTTCAGGAGAGTAAGGCACAATTCAGCTGAATAAAAGATTTTATAGCTACTTCCATAATTGACTTTTGAGAACAGAAATGTCATCTTAGCTCATTAAGAAGAAGAGATAAGAAAATAATTGGACAGTTTTACTTAAAGCAACTCCTCACTAACATGCCAATATATCAGCTGGCAAAATTTCTCCTTCAAAGTTCAATTCAACATGAATTAATCCTTTTTAAATCTTCTACTGTGATCTCAGCTGCTCATTATTCATGAAATAGCTATGCTGACCCTTCAGAGACAGATTCAAGAGGGCACAGAGTTTGTAAAATCAATACTTTCCTTCATTCCACAGACTGCGAGAGCCAAAGCCCAGGCTCTGAATCAAACCAGAAACTTGCAGGAGCCATAAATTTCCCTATAGCTATTCTGTGCTCATAGCTAAATGAAAACATAGCCAGATGGACTCATACTTCACTGCTTTTTCCTCAGCAAGTGCAATGCATCACCTGTCATACCGAAACAAGGCGACTGCTGAAGCCTTAATCCTAAATTACTTTGAGGTCTTTAAGGTAGAAAACCATCCCATGTACATTTCAAAATGGATGCACTCAGACTATTGGAAGGAAAATTTTTTAGAGTTAAAAAGAATAGGAATGCAGTTAAGCATCTGCTTTAATGCAGTATCACTTCGCAAGGATTTTTTTTTCAGGTTGGAAATTTATTTTTTAAGATGATCCCATTAGAAATTATATCCTGCTACAGGAAATACAGCTAGCCCATGAGAACAATTAAAGAAAAATGCATTTTTGCAAGGTCAGTTAATTTCCATGTTCTCCCAAGCATTTCATAAGTACCTTAAGAAATAATTTGGTTTTAGACCCAGCAGGGAAAAAAAATGAACTAGTGGAACATTTACATTCCTTAAGATAATTATACATACTCTGAAAAACCTGCATATCCACACCACAGGATCTGAAAAAGTCTTTGCCAGAACCCCTTCTGGTTTCCACTTATTTCTGAACATAACACTTAATCTGACATGATAGGGACAGCAGAAAGTCATTACCTAGCTCTAAATTCCTAACAGAACATTTAAACAACTAGAAGAAGGAATTTTTTCAAATAAAATTTAGGCAAGTGAACAAAACAATAAATGTCCATCTAGGAAGATATTTCTGGAATGTAGAGAGTTGTTTTATTTTTTTGACATGAGGCACATGAAAAGCATCAATTTTTAGTTATAGTTTGAACAATCTTTGGAAAATAGTAATATATGGGCTGAAGCAAGATGTAAGAAAGTAATTTCATCAAGAGCTGTTGACAATATCATAACAAACAAAGGAAGAAAATCCTTTGATGGAATTATCTTCCCGCTGCTGTTTGTTAAGTTTTCTACACACTGGATGCAAGAGATGTTTACATTTTTCAAATGCAGATTCAGACAATTTCATTAA